>NC_143410.1:1464741-1766982 GCF_059467195.1 Physcomitrium patens
TCTTCATATTATCTCATATAAAGGATCAATGGAAGCATGGAAGACTCTTTGCAACATCTATGAGAGCAAGAACTTATCCAACATCATCTATTCAAGGAGGAATTTCTTCACATATAAGATGAAAGAAGGTGAAGACTTTATAGCATACATCAACAAGGTGAAGTTACTTGCAAATCAGCTTGCAGTTGTTGACAAGTTCTTAAAGGAAGAAGATATTTTCATGACTCTATTATGAGCTTGCTAGAATTCTACAACTACCTCATTGTGGTTTTGAAATCCATTAAGATGAAAGAACTCACAATAGACTATGTGACAAGAAGACTTAGCCATGAAATAACCAAGAATAAAAAAAAGAGTCTTCAAGTGAAGATTCAGCACTTTACTCACGATAAGGCAAGGGCAACTTTTCAAACCAATAAGGTAATATCACAACTTTCTTCATTTATAGCAAAGTAGGACATTTTGTTCAAAATTGCTACAAAGGTAAAAGGATGGGTTTATTAAAAAAAGGATATAAATAATATACAAAGATAAATTTGGAGGATGAGATTATGTATTCATAGCATCAAACAAGACCTCTATAACTGCCATGTGAAGATAGATTATAAATTCATATTATTTTAAGTATATGATATCTTATAAATATTTATTTGATACTTATGAGGCTATTTCAGCATCAAATATGACTTTGGCAGATAGTGGTAGATGTGAAGCCGCTGAAATTGGCTCTATTATGGTGGAGGTGGTTGTAAATGGATAAACCAATAGGATTAGATTCAAAAATGTCTTTTATATGGCCAAGATGAAGCAAAACCTACTTTTAGTGAATAAACTTATAATGGAAGGTTTTATGGTTTAATTCAATAAGAATGGATGTTTTGTAAAAATATTGTATCAAAATATGGTTGCAAATGGCTCTAAAGAAGAGAATTTGTACTACTTCAAGTATGAAAAGCTCAATAGAGTAGAAGTAGTTGCATTTGTTGAGTTTACATCAAACCAATATAAGTTGAATATATGGCATTGTCACCTTGGCCATTTAAATATGAAGAGCATGGCAAAGCTTAAGTCCATGGTAAGTGGCTTAGATCTTGACAAAATAAATCAAAATGTAATACAACTTACATATGAAGGATACATACAAGGCAAACAATAAAGGGCAACATTTCCAAGTGGTGTAGCAACACATGCTTTGAAGTTGTTGGAGATTGTCCATTCTAATGTATGTGGACCTATGAAGAAGATAAGTATTGGAGGAGTAAGGTATTTTTTTATTTTCATTCATTAGTTTTCAAGAAAAATTTGGATTTATATTCTTAAAGAAAAGCATGAGTTCTTTTGGAAGTTAAGAGAATTTAAAGTACTTGTTGAAAAATAAAGTGACTATAAGATCAAGGTACTACATACAGATAATGGAAGTGAATACATGTCTAAGTAATTTGATATTTATTTGAAAAATGAAGGAATTGCTAGAAAAACAAAAAGTCCATATACTCCACAACAAAATAGTATTGCTGAAAGGACAAATCAAACCATTGTAGAGATGGCAAGAAGCATGCTTCATATTCAAATTTTGGTTATGAATTTTGGGCAAAAGCTATGGTGAATGCAGTATATACAAAGAATAGGTATTCAACAAGTGCTCTTACATCAACGACACAATAAGAAGCTTGGAGTAGAAGACAACCTTGTATTTCACAAATAAGGATCTTTGAATGTATTGTATATGGAAAGACACCAGATTATATGAGGTCCAAACTTGATGCAAAAGGTACAAAGTGTATTTTCTTAGGATATCATGAAGGTATCAAGGCATATAGGCTAATGTATTTGGACACCAAAAAAATCATCAAAAGTCATGATATTGAGTTTTTAGAGCATAAAAGTGCTTTTGAGCACTTGGAGATGTGTCCAAGTGGGAGTAATTTTGTATTTGTAGTCATTTCTCCAATTCTAACAAGAAAAGAAGAAGATAAAGAAAATGAAGATGATAAAGGTGTGAATGAAGATGATTAAGGTAGAAATGAAGATGAAGAGGCAAAGAAGATGAAAAAGAAGGCATTGTAAATTGCAAGAACCAACAATGAAGATGTTAAAGATTGTGATAATGATGATGATGATAAAGAGTATCAATCTTTAAGTGAAAAAAGAAAAGCTTTAAGAAAAAAGAAGCTTGAAAGATAGCTTTGAGTACAACAAGCTGAATCTTCTTCAAATAAAAGAAGTTATCTTTTGAGAGAAAGAATACCTTAAGATGAATGGTGGAAGAACCACATCTTTCCTCAAGTAAGACAACATGTAAATGTTGCTTGCTTTGTTGATTCGTTGTCTTTGTGTGATGCTATAAATTTCCAAGATGCAAAGAAGTGGGAGAAAGATATGAAAGAAGAATATCAATCTCTTATGAACAATGGTACGTGGAAATTGGCACTTCTTCTAACAAATTGATCTGGTATTGGTTGTAAGTATTTAGGACTAAAAGAAATACAATGGGTATGGTAATAGAGGCATTAGACTTGAAAATCTTTTGACAATTAGTAAAGTGGGAGTATTGAAGATCTTACATACTTGCCACTAGATAAAGTTAAAGCATAATAAGTTGTTAATAATCAAAAGATAACAAAAGATTAATAAATATTACTATAATAGATAAGATAGTAATATATAGTTTCAGTAGAATATTAGATGGATATATTCATCAAAGGATAGAATTCATTCATAAGGGCAGCAGCCACCTTTCATTAGTAATAAATGTTGGAAGAGAAAAACATCTTATTTCACACTTCACTTTGTGTGCAATCTTATTAATGCTAAGTGTTATGGCTTCTAACTTCTCTTTCTTCAATATAAATAACATAACAAATGTTTGATACCATTTCAATGGCATAATATTGGATGTGTATTGTGTCTTGCAAGAATATTCACTACAAATGCAATATTTGGTCTTATAGATGTGGCTAAATATAAAAGTACTCCAACTATTGTAAGGCATAGATATTGATCTTCTAATATTTCCTTCTCCTTCTTCTATGGATGGTATAAATTATCACCATCATAATCATATTCAACTATTAGTATTAACAAAGAATAAACATCAATTATATTAAATCTCTATAAGATTTGCCTAATATATATTAGTTAGTAGAAAAATATTCTAATCTCATATCTATGTAGTAGTCTTGATGCATCAAGACTACTACATAAATACGTAGTTATGACATCCATAAGACTCATCTTAAAGGTGGCATAAATTGCCATTCTAATAAAATATTGAAATATAATTGAATCCATGACTAGAAAAGATGTGGATTCATAATCAATGCCAAATCATTAAATTAATCCTTAGGCAATATGACAACCTTTATAGGAGGTTATTTGATCATTAGCATCTTGCTTGCATTTTAATACTATCTTATATTCTATAAGGCAAGATGTAAGAATGTCTACAATTAGATCAAAGACTTTCTTCTTAAGCAAAGAGGCATAGTCCTTATTGATGGTAATTTTTTTTATTTTAACCAATTAGAGTAATGCATCATTTCTTCAATGTTTTGAAATTTAGGATTTTTTTTCTCACAAAAAAGAGCTTTACAATTATGCATGCAAATAATTCATTTATTGTGATAAATGGTCTATTCCAAATGTCATTTGTAGCACAATATAGAACAAATAATTTTAAACTCAAGTTAATTTTATTTCTCCTAATTTCAAGATTTTCTATTACATGAAGTGAAGATATAATTTGCATGGATATATCATCATTAATTGATGGACTTATAGCTTTAGTAGGAATTTCCACAAAAATAATATCAGAATTAACAAATGTTATAGTCTTCTTATTACATCATTGCTTATTTGGTCTACAAGTCTTTTTAGTTTTTGATGTTATAATTTGAGATATATTAATTAGTAATATTGCAATGTGAGTAGGTACATTTTGAGCTTCATTAATGAGAATTTTTGTAATTCGAGGCATATCATTGAAACCATCAGGTGTTTCATTTGCAATTTGTTTTAGATACAAAAACTTGATAACTTTAGTTTCAACGAAAGATGTTTTAGGATCAAGATTCATTTTAAATTTTTTTGGTGCTTCAAATACAAGTACTCTATTTTTTTATTGATTAGATATTCCTCCTTAAAGAAATAAAAATATATTCTCTTCAAAATAGAAATTTTAAAAATATACATTTAATAATATGCTAGTTGATGGATCAAAAATACAAATAATAATTGGTGAATCAAAACCAATATATATGCCCTCTTGTCAATGAGCTCCAATAGTATGCTGTTGAGGTTTTGGTACTAGAATCCAAGTATATCAACCAAATACATGTAAGTGAAATATATTAGGAATACAACTTGAAATTAGCTCTTATGGTATAATAATTTCAAGAGAAGAAGGATGGAGGCATATTAATGCTGCATTAAACAAAACTAAATGATCCTACATAGATGTAAGTAAATTTGCTTGAAAAAGAAGTAGTCAAGAAATGAATTGTATATGGTTTATAAATGACTCTGCAAGCCCATTTTGAGCATGTTTATATGAAATACAATATGTCAACTCAATCCTTATTATAGTACAATAGTTTTCAAAAGACTTTGATACAATTTCTTTTGCATTGTCCATGTGCAATGTTTTAATAGGATAATCAAGAAATTATGCCCAAAATTGAATAAGCATAGATATAAGATTAACAAAGATAATGTTTTAAGTTAATAATAATGAAATATGTGATTTTTTACTTAATATATCAAGAAGAACCAAAAAATAATGAAATGGTCTAGATATTGAATTAATAGAACCACGCTATCTTTCAAGCATTAATGGTAATTCTCATGGAAGTTTTCAAATTATAAACTGAGCAATAATCTTATCTTGTATACATCTATAACATAATTCTATAGAGTCTACATTTACAAGTCTTAAATTATCCTTAATTATCCTTAATTTAACAACTTTTTAGTTTTGTGTAAGAATCAAAACCTCTTGCCTATTTAGAATGATAGATAAATGTGCTAAATATCCAATCATCATATATTTATGGCAAGAATGTATCTTTAATTTTTATTTTCTATTATAATTAATAGTAGAATGTAAATAGAAATCGTTATGACTATGACTACTTTAGTACTTATAAGTATCTTATCCATGTTTATATAGTATTTTTTTAGACTTTGAAATATTAATTGTATGAGATTCTAAAACCATGGTTCTAAAAAGATAAACCTTTGCATTATGCAAGAGTAGCTTATTTTGCTTTTCTACAAGAAGTAAATAAGACATGAGATTAGAATGACTCTAAAATTTCATATTCCTATATTATTGTGCAAGTTCAACAAATGCGAGAAGAAATGTAGAAAGAATTTTCTCAATCATTTCTTCTTCAAAGATGCTTTGTCCACACAATTGTAGTTGTGAGATAATACAATAAATTTTTCTGTTGAAAGTATTTAAATTTAAAAAATGTATCCAATCATGATATATATGCGGAAGGAAAATGGTCTTTTGATGATCAAACTTAGATTTAAGATTCTTCCAAAGCTTGGTTGGAACTTCCATTTTTAAATATTTTTGTTAAAATATAGGTACAAGGTGATGATGAAAGAAAAGAAGTACTTTTCAATGGCTAGTAAGAAGAATAGAAGTACTTACAATAGAAAATTCTTCAAACAGAATTGCATTCAAGAGTTATTTTACAAATAAATTTGTTTTTGGTATTTTTGCCTATAATGGATAATTCTTTCTATCAACAATCAATAGTAGAAATAAAAGAGCTTAAAATTGTTGGGATACAATGATGATAGTTGGAACCATAGTAGAAGTAGTTGAAGATGTTGAAGCACTCATTATAAATAAATTTATGAAGAAAATTTAAGATCAAGTAGAAAAAGTTGAATAAAATGCACCTTGAAATGTAAAGCCAAATAAAATGATAAAATTGAACTTAAAATAAAAAAAAGTTAAAAATTTGATTTTTTTTTTTTTTTTTTTTTTTTTTATAATAAAAATAAGGATATGTAATGGATTACGGTCGCAATGATGGATGGCAGTAGCAAATAGCAAGGTGCAATAGTTAGTGGCAAGGCATGACAGCTTAAGGATAGAGTTGTGAAGATAGTCAGAACATGGAGCATAGTAGGTAAGGCCCAAAGTATAGAACAATACAGTGTAGAAAAAAAAACAAGGAAAAGGTGAAGGATAAGGTGCACATAAGTTTTTAAGAACCAAGACTAATACACAAGAGCAATTGTATTGATAACATATTGAAAATGTTTGGAATGACACAAGAGTAGTTGGAAGTAATGTACATACACATACATACAAGAGATTGTATAGAAGGAGAGAATAGTTGGAAGTAATGTACACACATATACATACAAGAGATTGTATAGAAG
Source organism: Physcomitrium patens (assembly GCF_059467195.1). NCBI lineage: Eukaryota > Viridiplantae > Streptophyta > Bryopsida > Funariales > Funariaceae > Physcomitrium > Physcomitrium patens. The sequence continues at coordinate 1,471,144 of NC_143410.1, forward strand.
GAGAGAGAATCTCTTATCTATACATACAATAGATTGTATAGAAGGAGAGAGAACCTCTTATCTATGTATTGATGTGGTTGGTTCTTATATATAGAGAGAAGATAAACAATTTCCAAACATTGTAACTATAGTATCTACTAAACTACAATAAATATTATGGAGAGTGCTAGTTACATTTAATGCTCTCAACATCCAGCAAAGCAATATAATAAGTAGAATACAAAATGGCTTGGCAAGCATCTATAGCATGAAAATGAATGCGAGAATGTGATCTATGATTTTGCCGCGTGAGGTCAAGAGAATATTAGAGATCCGCTGGCTCAGTAGAATGCTATCTTCGCGAGGGGAATCGTGGGTTCATCCACCAGCCACATCCTTCTCACTCTCGCTGGAGTGTATGATGTGTGATACGTGAACAACCTAGACTTTTTGTCCATTATGCCTCGTGGACTCCGACAGATGCCACCGCACTAGTTTGTCTGCTTGTCTGATTCGGTCTACATGTGTGCGTGTGTCAATGATTGTTTGTTTAGTCAGTTGTTAGCTCCTCCACCCACACTGGAGGGAAATAAAAGCTAATACTGGGTGGATCTTTCACTGGCATGATTTGTATACACATTCGGGTGTGTGGGTGTGTGGGAATCAATCCCTCCACAACGCGGCGTCGAGCTTGTTCGTTCAGCCTCTTTCAAACCTTCAGGAACCGAGTGACGAGACCTTGCATGCCGTCCGATTGTTGAGATGGAGGGGGATGTTTGGTTGTTGGACTGAGATTCAGGAATAAGAATCTCGAATCTTGTGAGTGTCCTTGCACGCTTCGGAATGGGATCCTGTAGAGCCCAGTTTTTATTCCGCACTCTTTGATGGTTCAAATAGCGTTACACCAACCGTAGATCGAACTGAAGGTATTATTTTTGCTACTCGGACCTACCATCTTCGCAAATCCTCTCGACAAGGAAGAAAAGTAGAGATGTTGAGGGATCTCGTCTCCCCCAATTGTTATCGAGTTCATGAGTACCCTCACCAGCATCAGTTGAATGTCTTCTGCTTTGTCTTTCACTGAAACACGAGCTTTCTAGCTATGTCCGGAAGGTGAGACGAATGAGTCCTCGTTTGGGTTATGTATTATGGATGGATTTGACGTGGACGATGTCACTTCCCAGCGTTCACTCCTTTCGGTCCTTCAAAAAGGAAGAAATAGGGGAAAAAAAGTGAGCAATCTGCTGCGAGTGGTTAGGCACAGTTTCCATGACGAGACAAATGATTCAAATTATTGAGATCGTCCCGCTGTGTATGTGTAAAGGCTATACACGGGGCCGGTTGCAAATTCCCCCCAGCTCGCTAACAATACATGAGAAAAGTCTGGATGGCGTGCGTCAGATGCATGCAACCAGGAAGACGATCACAAATCCTTAATCGTAAAGCTGTCAGGGCTGAATCTACGCTGTTGTTGTGCGTACGCAAGGTGGCTTTAAGTTTTCATTGCCGAGTATCACATTTATGGTGTTAGGCTCGCCAACCTCTGCCAGTGCCGCACGCAAATCACTGTGGTGGTTCTTTTACTCATTCATGAGCAGATTTCTGGGTTTAATAACATAGAATTGGAATCCGAAGTCAAAGGCGTTAGAACTTTGCATCGTCCTTCCTCCCAACCTCACTAGAAAATGTAACTGTAAAACAATGATTCACGTTGGAGGTCAATGGAAGGGTGCGTCATCACTGACACACGGAATCGATTCCTAGCTTGATGGCTCATCCCCTGGATTCAAAGCTCCAAGCTCGCGGGGCCACGACAATTAATATCAGAACATATTCGACCTTTGCTCTTCCACTATTGAGCAATCCTCATGACAATCTTCACGGTAAGTTCGTTTCGCAGGAATCTAATGTCGTTTACACGTTGTCATACAAACAGCAGCGGTGTAACGGCGTAATGTCTATGGTATAGTAGAATCTGTTGAATAACTAACAGCTCTTGACTCCTCCATTTAACTACATTTCAGCACCATCGCGCTTACAATTATCATGTTTTGCTACATACCCCAGATGCTAAGTTTGAATTCAGGGCACTTGCTTGTAGTCGACAAGTGAGGTTCCAAACCAAGTCAAAGAGAAGGACATGGCCAAGGCAGTTGAAACGATAAGTGTTGAAATCGTTTGTGTGTTTCGTTGACGGTGCGGATATCTTACCAGCTAGGTGTCATATCAAGCAAAGGCTGAGAGTGACAATAATCTTGTATTCCCAATCAACCCGGGCCCTCTTTAGAAAGAACTGTGGCCTATGTCCTCACGATAGTACATTATTTCACCAGCTGCCACTGTTGTTTGGTGGCTTGCACCTCGAGCGCCACGACTTATTCAAGCCCACTAGCTTGCAGTGTGTGGCACCAGAAGATTCTAATTTTCACTCGTGTAGATCATGCATACATCCATGAAGTCGAATGTGCTTCTGAGAACTGCGCAGCTTGTCACCAAACAAATTTTGATAATTCAACGGCTCCGTGAACTACGCACTTGGTCCTTCTCTACAGTGTTCCAAGGTTCAAAAATTCTCCTTGGAACGAAATCATTCGAAATGAATAGGGCAGAGAGAAAGTACCTGAGAACTCGAGAAACCAGGTGCAACTTCCTGATGTTTTCGACGGTGAAATTTAGTCACCCATGAAATTATTCGTGAGACTGAAACTTCAAGCGCCTGAGTAACTGGAGATCGTACTCTGGAGTACATTACTTCGCATATACCTCATTGCTGCAAATTAGTTAAGGGGCATAACTGATGGCGCAGCATCCATGGATTTTGGATGCGGCTGAAAGTTTAGTAGTGTTACCAACCTCGTTCACTTGAGTTTACGTTCACCTGATTATATCGAGTATCTTTGCTTGCTAGAGATCCTTGTCGACTTCACAGCTCATCTTTTAGCAATGAGGGACGAAACCAAGGTCAATGACGGCCCCACATGGCACTGATCCTCAACCCAATCCAACTACCATGTGCGACAACAAGTGAACTGATTTTGGTCCACTTCACTCAAAGTAGACTCTACACTGAAGCTGAAGACATTGTTCAAATGATTACAATCACATCACTATATTCCTTCCAAGAACCATCTGTTTTGCCAAATTTGAAATCTGACCAGCACACTTCGTTCATATACGCTCCAGTATATATTGCAACCGAAGGCCAGACCGTCATTCACTCCTCATTTTCCGATCAGGGCTCAGTCCAACTTGAGCGTTCAGAAACTTGGCAATATCATTTCACCGCATTGTCTAGAATGGCGGCTCATCCCACGAAGCGCAAAAACTCTGGGAACAGACCTGCTGCAGTGTTGACTGTTTTCTTGGCTGTGTGTTCGTTGCTATCAACGCACTTCGGTACGCGATTTAAAACCCTCTGATCCAATCCTGGCAATTCTGTGAACGATTCTATGGTTCGTGTCCAATTGATAAATTTTTTCTCCTTCATGTCTCTTCCAATTTCTCACGTATCCAATTTCACTGTCTTCCCACCATAACTCCCCACATCAAGATCGTTCACTATAGTCAAAGAATTCACTTCTAGACTTTGTCTAAAGGACTCACTTCTATGATTACATTGGTTTTTCTATGCAGGATGCACTGACGGTGCCCAAGGTCTATTCGTTTTCGGAGACAGCTATACAGGTGCCTCACCCTTTAGTCTCAAACTCTGACCTCTATCTTCATTTACAGCGTCAGGGATGATTCCTATTCATGTTGCTTTGAAGTAATCTAACCGAAAGATACATTACATAGTTCCATCAAGCTAACATGACTAAGAATTTTGTTTGTGAATGTTGGCAGACACTGGAGAGAACTTGTATTATCCATATGGGATGACATGGCCAGGAGATGGCACAGCCCGCCGTTCATCAGACGGGCGCAACGAAGTCGACTTCATTGGTGCGCACCCGGTGATCAATCCGCCATTCGACATGATTTATTTGTAGATATGAGTTTGAGTGACCTTCTATCAATCTGCTCGTATAGCAAATTGCTGCTGCTCGCGCTTAAGAAAATTGGAATTAATCGAGTGATGATAAATCTCATGGTTTTGTTGCTTCTGCTGCAGCGGCGAAGCTCGGAGTGCCATCCCCGACACCGTGGGAGGATTTGCCCGGTAACGGATACCAAAACAACGGCGGTGCGAATTTCGGTGTGGGGGGCGCTGCAGTCACGTATGCTTACGGGTGGAAGCCTCTGGACAAGCAAGTCGATGAATTTGAAGGGCTTGTGAAGGGAGGAACTTGGACAGCGGCACACCTGGCGCAATCAGTGGCGCTGGTTTCTATTGGAGTGAACGACTACACCTACTACAATAAGCAAGGAAATGGGGTCCAGGTATGATTTTGCATTCTTTCGAACATTCTTGTCATTAAGGAGAATCAAATATTGACAAACGTCGACAGGAAATTTGCTATGTTTCGAAATTTGTACGCAACACTAATTGAGCTTGCAGGGTGTGAGCGCGTTCGTCGATACGGTGGTTGGCAAGATGGGAGACCAAATGAACCGCATTTCTAAACTAGGAGTGCGAAGCATCATGGTGGAGAATTTGGTGCCCATGTCGTGCATGCCCTTCACAACTCTGTGGATCAATGGCGAGACGGGCTGCGTGATGAACGACCTGCTCGACACGGAAACAAACTTGCACGATGCGAGGCTTCAGGCCAAAGTTAACGAGCTCAACAAAGGAGGGGCCAACATTATGATGCTGGATCTGACCAAGGCGCTGCGTCGCTTGTTCGAGAATGGACCCGCATATGGATTCTCCGATGCATACAAACGATGTTGCACGGGCTCCTGCGGTGGCGGCGATGGCTACACGGTGTGCAACAACCCGCAGAAGCACGTGATTTTTGATAGTATACATCCCACTGAGGCTGCTTGGAAAGCGGTGACAAACTTCTATACATACTCCGCTGGGTACACCAAAGGTGCGACTTTGAACACATGGTTTAAGCAGAACCAGATGATTACATAGGATTCAGGAACTGCCGACAATCAGAGGGCATTTGAGCACCTGTAGAATGGCGATCAGAGTCTGGCAAATTGTATGTGGATAATTTGACTACAAAAAAGTATAGAATGAAGGCGTACTCAAGTTGAGCTGTTGACTGATCCTTGAATGTACTATACCTGATGGTAACCCACTGTGAAGCCCGACATTGCAATTAATGTAAGATTTGTAACTATCATGGTCACTCTTGCGAAGTGATTTGCACTTCATTTATATTAGTCTTCAATGCTAGAACAGCTTTGTACCATGCTTATCTATCCATCCATCCATCCATCCATCCCTTCTTGTGTGTTTATTTTTTGCACAGCTCACGCATTTCCCCGCCTTGTGCTTGCTAGTTTGCGAAACTCTTGACTCTGGAGATTCACACAACGTTGAGAAATCCTTGCAAAATGAGTCTAGGTTCCACTTCCTGACGTCGTCTCACTCTTCATTTGGCCACCTGCAGATTTATATCTCTTCAAACACAAAAATTCTTGGCATTCTAGCCACCAATTCCCTAATGAAGTCTGTGACAATATCTAGATGTAAAGCTAAATTGTTGAATGGCACTCAATCAACTGACTTGCCTCTTGATAGGTGTTGGTTGGCTTTTGGCATGTGGGAATATAATGAGTAGACAGTGATTCAAAGTGGCTGAGAGAACTGGAGAAACAAATCCAACTGGTATCTATTGAAGAGAAGTGTGTGCTTGGGTGAGGTCAAACGAAGCTTCCAAACTTGTCTTTTTTGAAACAAACGAAGTGAATCTTCATTGCCACGGAGTTAGAATTACAACCAACCCAGCCGCATGAGGTCTGGATGAAAACATTGCCTACAGCTACCTTTTCTAGGACTCTTGACGGACTGTAAAAAGCTTCCAAACCCACCTTATGACCAGATTGACTTTGGAAGGCGCGGTTATGGGCTTATGCCTCAAACGCGCTATTGGGTCAATTGTGGGGGTGGACCTGAAATTTCCAAGGAGGTTGGAATACAAAACTTGCGATGGGACCAGAGAGGACCCAATGCGGGTATCCATTAGCCATCGCTGAGAACAAGTCTTGGCAGCACCACCTGTTTTCAAAACGTTGGGCAAGCTTGGCACCGTAGGCCTCACGATCTTTTCTTATATGGGATACCTTAGACCATTCTAGACGTCTGTAATCTACAATACCTAACCATACAGATTGAAGCAATTTGATCGGAGACCACGTAATGTCGTTGAAGACATCGTTGTGCTCCTGCCACAGTCCAGAGGATTATGGTTCAGATCTGGGACCAAATTGGGCTAAAGTGTTTAAACTTGCGCGGGATGTTGTTTGAAAATAGACCATGCCTCCATGAAAGGGGCTGCCATGGCCCATTCGCGTTCGTCCCGTGCACAAGTTGATTTAACAGATGGATGCGCCCACTGCCACGCTCGTTGGGCGGAGGGGCATTTCCATAAGCGATGAAGAACCGATTCATCGACTCTTCGCGGACACACTGAGCATTGGATGGCAAGGGTGTGGTTTATACGACCCCTCCACATATTCACTGCAATGGCGTAGTGCCAGAGCAGCCACAGAAGGCCTACTTGTAGATTCTGGCTTTCACCCACACGGTGTTCCAGCGCAAGCGGTACTCACCCAAGAGAACGCCCGACCACTTCCTTACTTCAGGATTGGGGATCTCGTGGCTGTTCCGAAGGAGATTTCTGCCTAACTTGGCTGAGTACAACATGAGAGGAATGGCCCCCAGTCGGAGACCCCCATTGAAACCTACTTGGGTCCCACGTCAAGGTGGCAATCCTTCCGTAGAACACAAGAACCTCTTTCCGTTTAGGGCCGCGTCTGATTTGCACTACTTGAACATGATGATAAGTGCCACAAACTGGTGTAGGTTCAGCAGTCAACATGGGATTTTCTAGACCACTGTCGGAAGGTGTAGTTTGTGGCGTTGAAGCAACATAGCCACTTTCCCTCTCCACCTGGAGATACTATGCCCGAAAGTAACTAGCCCCAATGTCTCTAGGTTCTTCTCCTTTGTAAGTCATTCAGATGGTTGTCATGTGTGAGTCATCAAATTGACTCATTAATTGTTTTAAAACAAAAGAATCTATGTAGAATGCCAAAATTACAATTATTTCTTGGTGACGTTAGAACTCCTAATCTCTTAAGCAAGATACCCTTGAAGTAAAAATTATTTACTTAACTTTTCATTTATTTACTTGTTATTTTTCAAACCTTTAAAACTTATTCATAGTAACTCGGATTTATATATTTCTTATATCATTGGAAAGATAAAAAAAATTAAATTTTTAAAATATATTTTTAATTTTATTTTTTACTTTTTACTAGGTAAAAACTCATTGAACAAACTATGACTAGTTTTATAGTGTACAATTGCTTGATTGCACTTATTCCACTTGTTTTGTATTTTTCTTCCTTTGTTCTTGTTCTTGCTACTTCCACTTCATACCACCCATTACAAACAACTCTTAATTGAGACCATCTTGTAATTGAATTGAAGAGTGAATTTTACACTCACACCATCTATTTGAGAAAAAACATGTTCTTGAGGATCTTTATTTCAATTATGTCATCTTGAAGGTTGAGACAATTGCAATGTTTCATTCAACAAGTCAACAAATGATAGTTCTTGACTTGATTCCAATGGTTGTTGATTCTCCATCTCCTCAATGCCACAATATATATAGAAGCTATAAATAAAAATAGAAAATAGATTATTATCTTTTCTTGATCTCATTTCTTTTATAGGAAAGATTTGCCATTCTTTGTCTAGATTTTGATGGTTGTCATTGGTAAAAAGCTTTCATTTTTTTTGTCCATTTTTAAGATTCTTTATTAGCTCCTATATATGTTTATTAATATCATATCAATACCAATAAATAAGATATTTCAATCTATTTCAGTGCCATTTTCATTCTACGACTTCTTCTATCTTAATTTTTTTTTATTATTGTACATTTTTATAAGAAGAGGTGGTACTTATTTTTTTCTTAGTAAGTTCATTGATTTATATGATTTAAGAAGAGTTATGTGAAATATAAGATGGATCTTTAATATCTCTAGTAGATAAAATCAATAAGCAACTAGATTGATTTGTTGACAAATAAAAAAGGTCTAAGCTTATGATAGTCCAACTTGTCACAAGAGCCAATAGTCTTAATATTATGATAAAATAATTATATCTTGTCATCTATATTGAATTGTGATTATTTCTTGTAATAGGCATCTATGTTTATTTTTTATCATTTTTGAGCTTCTTTTAATTGAGCCTTCATTATTGCATGTAGTTCTGACAAACGATTTGCTAAATCTTTTGCTACACAATTATGAAGACTTGAAAAGTCAAAAACATTAAATTATAGATAATAACCATAATTAGCAAAAAAAGATGTTTGGTGAGTAGAAGATTGTACCATTTTTGTATAGTAACATGATTATGTGGTAAAAAATAAAAACATGGATGTTGTTATAATAGAGCCTAGTAGAAAGACATGATAGAAAAATAAGAATAAATGATAAGAAGGTAATAAAAAGTTTAGTTTTAATACTGTTTTTTAAAAAAGAGACTTCTATTTGATTTCTAAAGACATAAATACTTCAAATTAAAATAAACAAGATAAATAATTAATAAAAATATATTTAAAAAGAAGTTAATAATAGGTTTAAGCAAAAATTAACTCAAATTACCAAATATTGATATCCAAAGAGGATTAGTTGTCAACTTGGAACATAATCAAACCTTAAGTCACAAAATTGCATACCTACAGCGACTTTAGAGTTCTTTGGAAGTTCAAAGAGTGGAATTTGAGAATAGATTGATAAAAAGATTTTTGAGTATTGGTTTTATGTCAATCAAGTTAATATTTAGTTTTTGGAAGGTTTTCAAAGTTAGTGATGTTTTTGGTTGGATTAGATTTTGAAAAATAAAATTATGTTTATAAAATTGATGGTTTTTTGAGTTTTGTGGTATATATATAAGTAAATTTTGGGAAATATGTTGGTATTTTAGTTATTAGTATGTATGAAGATTTTAAAATCAATCAAATAGTTAGATTGAAGTATGTGAAGGATTTTGTGGGTTGAGGTCTTAGAAATTAGAATTTAAGGATCAATGAGTATTTTTAAGATATTTAGCAATTTATTAATAAGATTGAAGTGATTTTTTTTTTATTATGGAGACCAAACTTGATTTTCCATAGTTTAAGTATATTTTAGAGGTAATTCAATGATTCAAAAAGGAGATATTGGCACTAGAAGTTCAATATTTAGATTGGAGTAGGAGAACAACCAATACCTAAGCGGAATTAAGGATTGATCTTCTATTTGATAAGTTTGATCTTCTTCAAATTTTATGTGCTTATTGCCAATTTATTTTTTGAAAGGTGTATAAAATCTTAAGTAAGATCAATGGTATAATTGATAGATATTGAGGTTCTAAACTGCCCTAAGATTAGATTAATTTGATTAGGATTTGGTTTAAGATTTAGAAATTGGTTAGGATTTAGGGTTTTTTTAGGATTTATTTAGGATTTAACTTAGGATTAAAATAAGGACTGTTAGGATTTTAACTAGAACTAAATTAATATTTGGTTGGAATTTATTTAATATATATTTTAGATTTTATTCTAATACTTCTTTTGAATTTTTTTAGGATTTCTTCATACTTTTTTTGTAATTTTTTTGAGGTTTCTTTGGATTTGATTAAAGCTTGATTAGCATTACTAAAGTTTAATTGGAGTTATTTAGGATTCTGTTAGAATTAAAAGCTTATTGTAATATTCTTTTTACCTTCTATAGCTAGGTGCTTGATGTATTTTCAAGCAAAGTTTCATATAATATGACATCTTATTATAAATAGTAAATTATATCAATGACAAAAGAGTTGTCTGATCATCTTGTTAGTAGTTGATGGTACATCTTTAGTACTTCTCCAAAATTTGATTAACATATTTTTCTTATCCATCAATTGGACAATGAAAGATAAAAGATAATTTTATATCTATCTTTAGAATCTTAAAAAGGATTTTTTAAAATCTTGATATAAATTAAATTTTCCTATATAATATAATATCTTTGAATAATCTATGATAGTGATAGATATTTTCAAAAAAAATCTTAGCTGTTTTTTTTTTTTTTTTTTTTTTTTTTTTTTCTAATCTATAATAGATTTTTTATATAGCACAAAATATACCATTTTGATAAAATAATCTATTATCACAAATATAAAATCATACAAACTTGAAACTAGAAGATCTGTGATAAAATCCATATAAATAGAAGATCATGGTTGTTTGAATATAGACAATGGTTAAAAAATTCATAGTTTATAACAAGGAATTTTTGGCCTTGAACAGACGTCATATGAATAGACAAAGTCTTTCATTTTTTTTTTTTTTTTTTTTTTTTTTTTTTTTCATTTGCAACCACCAAAAATCTTTAGAAATAAGCTCCAAATTCTTATTGTATCCAAAATATTTGGCTACTAGAAAGTCATGATGTACTTAAAGAACACATAAACGTGCTTTGCCTTCTAGAATATATAGATGTCCTTCAAAATAAAGTAGGTTGTTCTTAAACTCGAACTTGGAAGCATCATAAGACTTAGAAGAAGGGTTCTTAACGTTATGAATAAGATGATCAAAGGACATACTTGATTGAATTTATTTGACAAAGGTTGAATCAAAGTCAATGTTGATTTTATCGCTTGAAGATGATAATGCTTTAGTTTCAAGAAAATTATTCTTTCTTGATAAAAAGATGAGTCTCCTTCTTTTGGTAGAAAATAAGAATATTTAGAAAGATTTTCTGATAAACCTTATTATTTTTTGAATTCATAAGTGATCTTGAAATCAAATCTTGACAAAGACATGCTCCAATGGACTTGGCAATAATTCAAAATACGTCTTGATATAAAATATTCAAGATTTTTGTAATCTATACAAATAGTGACTGAAATAAAAGTACTTTTTAGATAATGGGACCATTCTTAAAATGAATCTTTAATTGCAAGAAATTCTTTGTCTAGAATCTTGTAGTTGATCTTGACTATTGAAAATTTTCTTAAATGAAAAGCTACTGGATAAAGTTAATCATCTATTCCTATTTGTAACAATACAACATCCAAAGCAAAATTTGTTGTGTGTGATTTCACAAAGAATGGCTTAAAAAAATCAATGCAATATAAGATTGGTGTAGAAATAAATACTATCTTTAAAGCTTCAAATGTTACTTTTGCTTATTAATTCTATTGAAGTTTGGCTTCACAAGTCAAATTTATAAGTAGAATTTTAACTTGAAAGAAGTCTTTAATAAAGATAGTAGTTGGCAAATCCTAAAAAGCATGGAACATCTCTTGCCATTTTTGAGATCTTTCAATCTCTAATAGTTTAAACTTTCTTAGGATCCATTATAAGTTCATTATTTGAAATGATTTAAGAAAACTTAAATAGTAGAAGGTGAAGAAAAATCAAAATTACTTGATTGTAAAAGTAATAAGGCAATTGGAGTTTATGTATGATTAAAGTTACTAAGAAGAGTATTTTTAAGCACTTTGTACTAGCTTTAAGAACTTTTGAATTAAAATTCAAATTGCATTCTTCTTATATAGGTAAAATCTTTTACGATTTCTTGAATATTTATAAAAAATGCTACTATAAATCTTTTATATGCTTAAAAAAAATTCAATCCAATCTAACTTACAAATTATAAGAAAAAGGCCAAAAACCACATTGATGTCATTTGATTGCCAATTTGAAAGTTGATGCAAATATTCCAGTAGGGATTTCTCCTTCTTCAATCATTAACTTCAATTCAAAATTGGTGTGTAGCTTGATCTTAAAGTCTTCTAAGATTATGCCAAATTTCACATTGATCCAATTAATAGATCTTTAGATATCATAGAAATCCTATCAGGCCTCAAATTGCTAACTTTTAATACTGTCTTATACCAAAACATAGATATCTCTCAATTATATTATTAGATTAATAAAAAAATTACATATTTAGTACACCTAATTAGCAAAGTATTATCGAATTTTGAATCATAGATGTGATACCAATTGTTCAAACTAGCCGAGAATGCTAGCTCTAATTATATTGCATAAATTCCAAATCACTAATACAAACCTTAATTTTGAACAATAATTGCAAAGTCATTCCAAATCCTACAAAAATTAGCCTTATATCTCTGGAACAAGCTTGAAGCAAGCTTTTAAATCCCAATTGTTAAACTTTGAATGCCTTTTTACTTTTTTCTAGATGTTTAGTCACTGGAGGTTTGATTTTGACACTATTCTACAAATGGTTGGCCCTTGGATATCAATTCAATCTATCATAGGGATTTTTAACCAGGTCCTATCCTCAACTTAATCTTAGTATCAACCATAATAATCATTTATCTCTTCTATCCTATTTCTATCAATTTATGACTATTCTAAGATAGTAAAAGAATTTTTACAGTCTAGAAGGTAAAATTACTAATTAATCTTTAATCTACTAAGACTATTAAAACTATTATGGCTATTAAGATAAGAAAATAAACTAAGAGGGTTTTATAAAAGCCATGTTTAAATGTCTTGAATTACTATTGAATCAAAATGATTAAATGTTATTTAAAATTTTATTTTTGATTATATTTTCACCATATGGTTGTATTATAACATAACAATAAGTATCTATTTTTGATGGTGATTTTGTTAAGTCATCAATAATTAATATATATCTGTAATGATCTATCTTTTTTCTTTCCAAATAAAATTGAGGCTCCTACTAGAAATTTGGAATAGCTTATGAAATTATTGTTCGGATTTTTTTATATATATTTCTTGAGTTTAACCAACTCATTTTGTGATAAATTGTAGATTGGTCCAATAGTCATTAAGCTCCTTCTTGAAGATCAATTGAGCAATCATAGGAATGATATTATAAAAAAATATCTACATTTTTTTCCTCAAGTACATCTTAAAAATCTTAATAGTGGCTTAGAATATCACTTAAAGTCTTTTTACTATTAGAAATAAGTACAACATAAATGACACAAGGTAATCCTTCTTTTGTAGCATCCAAAAAAGCTCTTGTACCTACAAATACAAGTTTAGTTGTATCAAACTTATGACTTTTTATTTGATTAAATATACTCTTAGTTATACTTTTAGAAAAGTCAAGACTACAAAAAATCCAATCTATTTTGGGATTATATTTTTTTAACCATGTTAAATCTAATATGAATAGATTAGATAAAGATCTAATGATATTAAATATTATAGTGCTACTATGATCATTAATTGTTATTTCTTTAGAAAAGATTTCATGAATAACATCTCTTGAAGACAAATTACGACTATCTATGACTTCTATGTAAATAAGTTTAGTTTTCTTTACTAAAGATATGCTATATCTTTTAGTAAATTCTTTATGTAAGAAACATATTAGAGCTCCTAAATTTAACAAGATAGAGGCTTTGTGATATTTAGGTTCTAAAATAATATTTATTCTAAAACAAAAAGATGATTTTAAAAAAAAAATAGGACCTTCATTTGGTGTTGTATAAGGTTCTATTTGCACAATCCCTATTGTAGCAAAAAAAACTTGTTTTTCAACATACTATCTTCTTTAATAGCCATATTGTTCATTTTGTGGTTGCATCATTTCTTTAGATAATGTTGAATAGTGTACTTAGATTTTCTATAATACAAGCATAATCTTTTTTGTTTAGTAAGTGTAGAATAGGTAAATAAATTTTGTGGTAAGTTACTAGTTGGTTATTAACAACCTTAAGAATTAGACTTATGGTTAGGCAGTTTAGTTGATAACAGTAGGTTGTTAGTAGAAAAAATGGTTAAGAATTCAAAGGATCATAACCTTTGGAATTTGCTAGACAATGGTCCATCTTTTGGTAGGATAAAGAAGTTGAAAAAAGAGAGATCAGGGCCAGACTCTGAGAGTCGTAAGTTGGAGTAAGTTTGGTACTATTTTTTTATTTTCTTTGCTTTTATTATTTTCTTATAAAGAATTGTGATTGAGAGAAATATTGTTAAAACTATGATTAGAATATTATGGAATATGACTTTGGATTGACCATTTTAGAGAAAATCTGTGATCTTCAGAATTGAGATTATCAAATTGTGTTGTGTTAAGTGAAGATATTGAATTCTGTATGATGAATTGAGAAACTGAATATAATAAGTAAGTTGGAGATTAGTAATTGAATATATATAAAGTGTAAAGAGAGTAAGTGGAAGATGAATTGATAAGAATATGGAAGTATTATTGAATTGATAGTCGTAGAATGGATTATGTGTTAAATTAAGATGGAAGTAATAAGCCTTATTGTTTTGTAGTTTGATAATTGATTTTAGGTAGTTAGAGTACAGTTAATTGTGACACTAATAAACCCAATTTATATAACCAGTCTTTTCCTGTGTTTGAATACACCTCTATTAGTTCAATTGCTTTGGTATATTGAAGCTTGAATACAATGAGAACAATATTTTGGTGCTACTATTGGAGAAATAATAACAATATGAAATGTTAGAAATTAATTGTATGAGAGATGGAATTATATGTTGAATGAGAATGTGAGAAGAACCAGTTTTAGGATTACAAATATGTGAGTTTTAATTCAAGGTAGTATTGATTTTGTAAAGAAGAATGAAAGATTATGAGTGATAATCATGAAGGGGAGGATTATCAAAGAATTAATCGACAAGCAAAAGAAAGACAGGAGTAATTACGCATAAGAAATCTCCTTCGGAAACGACAAAAAAGAATTGTAGGTCCAAGTAAAATCAAAGGAAGAAAAATTCAAATTCAAATAGCAAGGACACCAGTGATAACACCAATGGCTGTAAGAATGATAGAAGTATCAATTGTAGTACAAATAGGAGCAATAGGAGATCGCACTACAAGTATCGCACCATTATCTACTTTTAATGGTTGGCCGTGCTCTGATCTTAATTACCATATATCTCAATTCTTGACAACTTGCATGGCTAATAATGGTAGAATTGAAGATATTTGGTTGAGATAGTTACGAACAACTTTAAAAGATATAACTTTTGAATGGTATAATCGGCAACCAGTGGATAGATTTTTTAATTAGAAGGCCTTAAAGAATGCCTTCTTAACCCATTTTAGACCAATTGGATTTGAAGATCGGCTTAGAGAAAGTTATATGAATAGCAGGATGTATGTAGGAGAATCAATAGAGTCCTATTATGGCCAAATCATGGATATATTTTGTAAATGGTCAAATAATCAAATGCCAGATGCGTTTATATTGTCGATATTAATCAATGGTTTGCATCCACCAGAATTAAAAATGTTTGTAAAAGACGCTCGACCAGCTATGATAGAGGTATCATTGGCACGAGAAAAGGTGTGGAAAGAATGTCATTATGACCAATTATTAACAGTGGGAGCCATGATGATTCCAAGTTCAAGAAGCCAACAAATACAATCGAGAAATGTGTCGATGGGTAATTATCCACAAATGGCTAACTCCAATGTGAAGAATGTTATGTTGCAAAAATCAATTAATACTACACCACTCCAAGCAATAGCGCCAATGACAATGACACCTTATTTTATATTGCCAACCTATCAACAATCAGAGTTGTTCACAAATGCAACTGTTAAAGATCTAAATGAAGCCTTGTTATTAAATCTAACAAAGAAGATGGAAGAATTAGCTGTGAATTTGGCTAAAGATAAGGAGAAACGACATAAACCTTCTAATATGAGACCTAATGTATGGTATAATAATTGTAAGGCACAAGGTCATTTTGATACAGAATGTCCATCACCCAGACAAACGGGTGTTCAATGTACATTTTGTGGAGGAAATCATCCTACTCCAAACTGTTGGCATTTACAAAGGCAACAACAGTTCAATAATCAGACATTAATACAGCCAACTCAATGAGATGTTAATCAAGTATAGACTAGAAATATGGGTGGTTGGAATAGTAATCGCCCAAATCAACCTAATCGTGGCTTTGGGAATTTTCAGAATACTAATTATAATCCGATGTCATATTATGTGCTGTCTAGCTTGAAAACGTATTGGTGTCATATTGTAACATGACTATATAGTGAAAGATGATAACATGGATCTTATTATAGAAGAGCCAAGTTAAAAGAAAAAGTAGAAAAATATGGATAAAAGATAGGAAGGTAGTAAACCTTTTAGTATCAATGCTGCCTTTTTAGAAAGGTGACTTCTACTTACTTTGTAGGGCCATAAATAAGGCAATACTAGGTAGATTGGAAAAATAAATAATATAAACATCTTTAGAAAGAACTTAAGAGTAAATTCCAGTAAAAATTTCTTAGAAAAACTAGATATTGATACCTAGAGAGGGCCAGTTATGAACTAGGGTCGAAATCAGACCCTTGGGCACAAAACTGAGTCTCGACAACGACTTCAGGACTCTTTGGCAGATCGAAGAATAAGATTTGATAGCATATTGAATAAGGTTTTTATAGGTGTTGATTTTGGATGATTTGGAGTTGTTATGACTTTGTAAGAGCTTTGCAAAGTCAAGGTTTGTTTTAGATGACTTGGATTTTATGAAATAAAATAGGGTTTACGTTTTTGGTGATTTTGAGAGTTTTGTATCAGATTTTTTGGTGAAATTTTGTGGATTTATGGTTAGAATTGTGTTCAATATGTGTTGTAAATTTGAGCTCAATCTAACGGTTGAATTGAAGGATATTAATGTTAAAGTGGATCAAGGTCTCAAAAAGTAGAATTTTAGGTCTAATGAGGGTTTTTAAGATTTCTTGCAACTAATTACTTAGATTGGAGTGAAACTTACATAAGAGGATATTAAACTTATTTTCCTATGTGCATTAGAATTTTGAAATCAATCGAATGGTACAAAGGAGAGATATTGGCTCTAGAAGATTGGCATCAAGATTAGAGAAGGAGGCCGTTCAATACCCGAGTACATTTTTGAAGTTATCATCAATTTGGTAACTCCGATCCTTTTCAATTTTTATGTACTTGTTTTTAACTTAATTTTTAAGAAGTATGAAAAATTTGAGTTAAGATCAACGGTTTATTCATTAGTTATTGAGATTTAAATCTATTACAAGAATTACTAGGATTTGGTTTAGGATTTGGTTAGAGTTTGGTTTAGGATTTAGAATTTGGATTAAGGTTTGATTTAGGATTTAGAATTTGGTTAGGATTTGATTTAGGGTTTAGGGTTTGGATTAGGATTTGGTTTAAGATTTGTTTAAGGTTTGGATTAGGATTTGATTTAAGATTTGTTTAAGGTTTGATTTAGGATTTGATTTAGGGTTTGGTTAGGGTTTGATTTAGGGTCTGGTTAGGATTTAGATTAGGATTTGGTTAGGATTTGGTTTAAGGTTTGTTTAGGGTTTGATTTAGGATTTAGGATTTTATTAGGATTTAAGATTTAATTAGATTTGGCCTAAATTTTGAATGAAGTTTAATAGGATTTTAACTAGAATTAAATTAAGATTGAATTGAAATGTATTTGAGTGATATTTGTGATCCTTCTAATATTTCTTTAAGAATTCTTATTATTTTTTAGAAATTTCTTGAGATTTTTTTGAATTTGATTAAAGCTTACTTAACATAATTATGATCTAATTAGAGTTTAATTAGTATTCTATTAGAATCAAGATTTTGTTGTTGCAATTTCCATTCTTCCTTTTACAGCCAGGTGCTTGGAGCATTCTCAAGCAAGAATTCACGTATTATGACAGTGGTAGATGTAATTACTCCAGAGTATAGTGAAATAATTCAATACTTGACATTTCAAACCTTTCGACTTAATTTTAATGAAAAGCTTAAATGACGCTTAATATTAAAATGTGCACCTTATACGATGATTGATGAAGCTTTATATAAACAAGGCAAGGATGGAATTTTACAACGCTGTTTTTATCAGACTGAAGTGAGTACTATATTGGAAGGTTGTCACTAAGACAATTGTACTGAACATTTTGCGGAAGACATTACTGCTCATAAAACTTTACAGGTTGGTTATTGGTGGCCAAAAATGTTTGCAGATGCCCACCAATTCGTCCGTCATTGTGACCCATGTCAGAGAACGGGTTGACCTACTGGAACTTCAACAATGCCATTGGTACCAATTCTGGCTCAAGCACCTTTTGAAAAATAGGAAATTGATTTTGTGGGACCAATTATACCAGCCTCAAGAAATGGACAAAAACGGTATATATTGGTAGCAACGGATTACATTACAAAATGGGTTCAAGCAGTAGCTATGAAAATTGATAGAATAAGCATAGTAGCAATCTTTTTGTATGAAAATATTATTATACGATTCAGTTGTCCATGAGAATTGATTAGTGATTGAGGAACTCATTTTATAAATAGTACAATAAAAGTACTTACGGCTAAATACAAGATAAAACATCGTAAGACTACACCGTATCACCCTAGAACCAATGGACAAATGGAATTTTATGTAAAATCTTAACAAAAATAGTTTCAGGAGCAGGAACAGATTGTGACACTAAGTTGTTCGCAGCTTTATGGACATACTATACTACATATAAAGTTACTACCAATGCTACCCCTTTTCAATTGGTTTATGGCCAAGAAGCAATATTACCTATTGAATGGAAGTCCAAAGTTTATGAATTGCTATAGATAATAGATTGGAAGATTATCATTCATTACAGCACCGTTTAGAAGAATTAAAAAAATCAGATGAAATTAAAGCCAATGCATTAATGATAATGGAAACTATACAAAAATGAAGGAAGACTTATTATAATAGTAAGCTTAGATCAAAGGCTTTTATTTCAAATGATTTGATACTTCTTTATGATAGTTAATTTAAAAAATTTCCAGAAAAATTTCAAGTTCAATGGTACGGGCCATATTGAATTATTGACAGATTTTCAAATGGTTCAGTGCAATTGGAAGATTTTATGGATACTAAATTTACTACATGGATCAATGGCAATCAACTTAAACTTTACTATACATAAACTCGAGACGGATTTTCTGTTACAAAAGGGGGAGTCGATCCAATTGATTGGACTATAGTAAAAAGTAGGAGGGGGGCTCTTGACAAGCATCATGTTTTTTTTTTGTGGTTAAGGAGAAGTGGATGGCAGAAAAGGAGAAGATGGCAAACATGGTATCTGAAAAAGCATGGATGGAGACCAATTGGAAGGAACGGCAAGAGCAGGTGCAGGTAGAGGTTGCGATAGTGTAGACTAAAATAGCCACATTAGAAAAGGAGGCCAATAATTTAGTGTGGATCAATATGCCAACACCTTCGGAGATACCTTTGAAATGGATAGAAGAATGGCAGAAGATATTAGAGGAGCACGACAATCAAATTATTGTCTTGAGTCTCAAGTACGGAAATTGGATTTGTTAAATGAAGATCTGATGGTACGTTTGGATGGAGAACCATCAAACACTGAGGAAGACGACAAAGATGTAGCAGAAGAGAAGGTCACCAATTCAAAGGGTGGTAAGCCAATGCCATTGACTTAAGAAGCCAATGCTACTACATCTTTATAAGTTGAGGCTAAATAATGTTTGCGAGGGCACTGCACAATTAGAAGTGGGGATATGTAGAATAGGTAAATAAATTTTGTGATAAGTTATTAATTGGTTATTGACAACCTTGAGAATTAGACTTATGGTTAGGCAATTTAGTTGGTAATAGTAGGTTGTAGGTGGAACAAATGGTTAAGAATTCAAAGGGTCATAATCTTTGGAATCTGCTAGCCGACAGTCCATCTTTTGATAGGATAAAGAGGTTGAGAAAAGAGAGATTGGGACCAGACTATGAGAGTCGTAAGCCGAGATAAGCTTGGTGCTACCTCTTTGTTTTCTTTACTTTTATTATTTGTTTATGAAGAATTATGATTGAGAGAAGTATTGTTGAAATTGTGATTAGAATATTATGGAATATGACTTTGGACTGACCATTTTGGAGAAAATTTGTGACCTTGAGAATTGAGTTTATTGAATTGTGTTGTACTAAGTGAAGATATTGAATTCTGTATGATAAATTGAGAAACTAAATATAATAAGTAAGCTAGAGATTAGTAATTGAATATATATAAAGTGCAAAGAGAGTAAGTGAGAGATGAATTGATAAGAATATAGAAGTATTATTGAATTGATAGTCGTAGAATGGATTATATGTTGAATTAAGACGGAAGTAATAAGCCTTGGTATTTTATAGTTTGATAATTGATTTTAGATAGTTAGAGTACAGTCAATTGTGACACTAAGAGACCGAATTCATATAACCAGTCTTTTCCTATGTTTGAACCCACCTCTATTAGTTCAATTGCTTTGGTATATTGAAGCTTGAACACAACAAGAATAACAGTTAAAAATTTCAAACCTATTGTATTAATTTGCATATCTTCTACTTTCAAATTTATAAGTTGAGGAGACATTGTTGTTAGCATTAAATAATAGTACTACTGAGGTGGACTTGTGCAACTTTTAGATTATGATTTAAAAAGTCAAATGTCATACTTTATAGCAAAGTCAATTGCTTAATTCAATGTTTGAGAATCAAGTAAGTTGAGTATCAATTTTTTACTTCATATTGTAATCCATAAATAAATTTTCTAATAAATATAGCATTATTCTACTTGATATCAATTATAAGTTATCATAACTATAAAGCATATAACATTATTAATTAATTATCTTATTACAAAATAAAAATCTTGTTGGTCGCAACACAAATTGTATCATGTTTTCTATATATGGATTGAAACTCTGTCTAAAAAATCTCTAGATTATCAAATATTAGATCTTATTGTTAAAAAAAAGATGAAAATTGTGATAATGTTGAACTTGAAAGAAGTGTATCAATAAATCTAACTAATAATCTTGGAGTTGAATAGCTTTGAGGTTGAAGTTTTAAATAAATTCTTCAACCATTCTTCATTTTAAGAAATACTACTATGATAACACTTAGAAAATAATAGATGTCTAATATTACTTAAGATAAATAGAAGAAAGGACTTGAAAACAAAAAAAATACTAAAAAAACATATTATTTTAGAAGAGGATAATGTGTAATTTCTAATATACTTATGTCTTATTAAGAAAAAGAGATAATGTACTCTTAATTAAAAAAAGATAAATTTCTAATATTATAAATATATTTTTGTTAATTTATCAATAACAAGAATTCAATAAAAATAAGTAATTAAGTGAGACTTTTTTGAAAGAAGTATGATAAAATAGAAATAAAGAAATATGTATATTAAATGGAAAATCAAATGACTATTACCAAAAGATAAAAAAAGTTAAAAACTCTTGAATCTAGATTAGAGCAAAAAAAGAGTTAATAAGAGTGAAGAAGGCTTCATTCTTGGTTCTATATACTATCCACCTAAAAGCTATGTGACAACGTTCTATATGACATCTAATATATATTGACTTTGAAAGCCATATATTTTAACTTGCAAGGTAAGTTTTTTATGTATATGCCACATAGTTAGCTTATTCTACAAACTACCTGCATGTGTGACATGTAATTAACTTGTTAATTAAGTTTCTAATCTAAAAATCAATTATAAATATATATTAAGTCAAAATTATATTTATAAAGCTTTTAGAAAGCTTTTCTAGAAGATATTATGAAATTAATCTAATTTCATGTACTTCTATTCAATCATATAAGTAAATACTAAAATAAATATGTATATTCATGATAGATCATCCTTAAAAATTTCTAACATAAGTTGGATTGATATCCAAAGAATATCTGTTTATGGATCAAGGTTGAAATCAAACCTCTAGCCTTTAAAATGGCTACAAAAGGCAAAATAAAGGAGATTATAAAGATCAGTAAATAAAATCAAAGAGCTAACAGCAAGTTTATTTCAAAGATATAGGGCTTGTTTCCTTAGGTTTTGAAAAAATTGTGTAATTGTTATTCAAAATTAAGGTTTGTATTGGTGACTTGGAATTTATGCAATAAAATTAAAGATAGCATTCTTAGCTAATTTATGCAATAGGTGCAACATTTGCAATTTAAAAATTTTTAGTGTATATTTTCTTGGATCTCTTAATTGTATATAAAATTTTGTATTAATCAAATAGTGCAATTTAAAGATGTTTAATCATTAGTACAAGGTCCTACCTGAAGTTAGTAATTTAAGATTGATTAGAATTTTTGCAATATTTAGAGATCTATTAATTGGAGAAAGATAAAACTTTACATGGTGTTACGAGACTTGAAGACTAAGTTACATATAAATTTTGAATAGAAGTTAACAATATAAAAAGAAAAAATTTCTATTCAAAATTTATCATCAACTTCTAAGATAGCAACCAAAGGATATCAATGTGGATTTACATCATTTTTTTAATAATTTATAAGTTAGATTAATTTCAAACTTCTTACGTATATAAATGGCTTATAATGATATTAATAGAAAATATTTTATACTAATTTGATAGTTAGATTAAAAATTATAGCTTGTTGAAGCTTATTACTTAGAATTAGGATTTCGTAAGAAAATTTAGAGTTGTAATGAAGTAAAAATAACAAAACAATTTAGATTTGTCCTTGCTTGAGATTAATAAGAAGAGTGTTTTTGAATACTTATATAGGCTCTAAGCTTTTGGCATTAAAATTCTAATTATTTTATATTTATATAGTTGAAAGAAATTAGGATTTCTTGAATACTTGCAAAATAAAAATTTATCTTCTACAATCAAGTATTTTGTATATTTTCAAGCAAAATAATATATAATACAATATTGTACTACTTTTTTTTTTTTTTGCTAGGTGCTCTTTTTGAATTGAAGGCTCTACACAATCTTTTTTCTTTAATATACCTTTTTCTACCTATTCCATTCATATTCTAGTGTGAATCTCTCTTCACCATTAAAATAATGATTATTAGATCTCATCATGCCTTGGCTAGATAATCTTTTGTTGCTTACTATACTATTTGTCAAGGATTCAAATGAATTTATCAATATGGTAGGATTTTCTTGTACAATTTATAGATGAGGAGGAAGCTTATATTTTTCATTATAATATTATCATGTGGATGGAACATGATCCTGTGGCAAGACATGAGCCATCTTTTATTTGAAGAATATTATATCCATAGTGACACATACTTTTTTATTTTTTTGCAATTTAATACCTCTATATTTTTTAATCATGTAGTTAGTATTTAGACAATAGGAGCATTGTATTAATAAGTTATAGTAATCAATTGAGATTATTAAAATTTTACTTGTATTTACATTTATAAGCAACAATAATATATCTATTCATGATCTGCTTCCATTGCAATGCAATATTATTGATCTATATTAATGTTGTTTTACAAATTATTGTCGAGCACAACATCCAATCTTTGGACAATTTTAAATGCCACTGAAAGAAACTCATTGAAAATTATCCATAGTATTATCTATGTGAAGATCTAAAGATATCAAGGTCAGCTTGAATTGAAGCCAAATATCTAAGTTTGAATAATACAAGTATCTTAATATAATTGATGGAGTGTAAGCATTAATATTTTTTATATAATACTTTTGAATTCATCGAGTACTTAGAAGAATCTCTTTGCCAAAGATCCACTCAAGTGTCATCTCTGTATCAACTTACTCTTTTGATAGAGCTACCTATATAGCTAAGATAAAAGAAGGTTGATTATTTCATGAAGAAGGCTACCATCACATACTTTTGGAGGCATTCAATTTCTATTTTTATGACATTCTAATCTATTGTTACTTCCAAAATCTTTTTATATAAAAAAAAACCGACGTGACTCTTTGCATAATCATATAGAAGATTTTTTCTCTTCAATCAAGACAATCAAATAGAACTTAGCATGTATATTCATATTGGTGTTTGCAACTACCAATTCAAGTTTAATTCTATCATTTCTCTATATTACGTTGTTGTATTATGTGTCGTTCTATTTAGAAATGCATCAAAAATCTGATTAAGGAAGATAGAATTGTATTTAATAAATATTCAAAAATCCTCATATGTTTCACCCTTATAAGAAGAATGTAATTTGAATTTTTTTTCAAAAGTGCTTAAATCTAATATAAAGTACTCAAAAATACTTTGTTTAATAATTTTAAATATATATAAATTCCATTTTCCTTGTTACTTTCATAATTAGGTAATTTTGAATTTTCTTTGTAATCTTTAATCCTAATCAATAAGCTTTAGCAAGCTATAGCTTTTAATCAACCATTCATTTAATTTTTTTTTTTTGCATATAAATGCCAATTTGT
Source organism: Physcomitrium patens (assembly GCF_059467195.1). NCBI lineage: Eukaryota > Viridiplantae > Streptophyta > Bryopsida > Funariales > Funariaceae > Physcomitrium > Physcomitrium patens. The sequence continues at coordinate 1,495,439 of NC_143410.1, forward strand.
ATGCAATTTATATGCCAATTCTTTAATATACCTTTTTCTACTTATTCCATTTATAGTGGAATTTCTAATGCTAGTTCTACAGCTTTCAATCTTTGTTCAAGTTGTCAAATTCTAATAGCTAATAGTTCCTTTCTTATCAATCCATCTTTCCATAGTAGCATATTTTAAGTTGGTATATGTTCTTCAATTGATATAATTGATTTTTGATCTATCATAAGTTCTATTAGCATATATCTTATCATTGAAGTATGTGTTGTTTGATCAATCCATAATATATAAAGTAGAAGTCAAGGCTATTCTCTCACTCTTCCATTACAAGCTTTAATCAAAGCTTTTACAATTGATAGATGTCTATATTCATTCTTTACATTTCTCTCTAGATTATAAGCTATAGTCAATCATAATTTAATTCCACATCTCTTAAAGAATTCATGAGTTTCATATACATCCAATTCTCCACAATTTGTAGTGAACTTTCTCATACATGCATAAAAATAAATAACAAACTTAAGTTAAAACTTATAAATTTCTTCTATGGACTTCGTTTTTAGTGCCATGCCTTCTACTTAGTTTGATAAATCTTCACAAGTCAAAACTAAATATCTCATTTGTCATAGTGCCATTGGCATAATAGCCAAATCTACAACCTATTTAAAATGAATAACTAAAAGATATTTTGGATGTAAACCATCTTGATGTTGTATATTTGAATATTTTAGACAAGTTATATAAGATTCTACAAATGAAGCTACATCTCAATACATATTCTTCCATTAATATCATTCCTTTAATTTAATAAATGTAGTCCAGATTCTTCAATGTTCCTTCGATAGACTATCATGAAATTCCTTGAGTAGTCTTTGTTGATCTTTTTTAGTACCTACTACTTGTCATAGCATTTAAATATTTGATTTTGGCCTCTTTTATAGAAATCTTCTTTGTACTATAAACCTATATGTTTTTTTCTTGATTTTTTAAAATTTTTCAACCAACCAATTAGCATGCTTAGTTAATGTACTCAAATTAATGTCTAATATCTAATAACTCTTCTTTGTAATTTTTTTCAAGAAATGACTTTTCTTTCTTCTTTAATTGTACAACCAAATAAAATTTTGTACCCACATCATGAATATCTTCAACTATCTTATCTTCTCTATCATATATTACTTGAGATAACATATTTTCTACTAGATTGTCTTTCCCTCCAACATGCCTAAATTCCAGATTTAATGACTTGTTATAAGTAATCTATCTCAATATTACAATATTTGATATTGTACAATTATTAACATTTCTTCAATCTTTGCACTGCTTTAATATCTTTTTTTTTCCATTTAAACTGATAGCCCTTACATAAGAGTTTATACAATGGATCTACTATATGAGCATAGTAAGGAATTCAAATATGATAAAATATATATGTATCTAAAAACTTACAAACCTCCATTAAAGAATTGCAATCTTCTTTCATTCCCTCAATTGCATCAATTTTGGTTGGATTTGGTTTTTTTCATAAAATCCACATAAATTTCCAATAATTATGACTTCTTGTATTTTAAATATAGCTTTTGTATCCAATAATGTAAGATGAACTTCTTCAAGCTGAGTCAATATTTTTTTATAATCTTGTATATGATCAGCAACATACTTGTGAAACTTTTTTTTATCTAAAGTTTCATCCTTGTCTTCTTTTTTGCATTCCATAATAGAAATATTATCTAAAAAAGGTATAGTCTTCTCAAGAATAAAATCCTTCAATACCTTATTCATCATATTCATCATATGCATAATTGAGTTAGTTGCATGTTGAGAAAGAATACACATTTTAACTAATATAAGTTGTATTTTCATCATTGTCATATCTCTACTCCCTTTTGGAAGTTGAAATTGGTCATAGCCCAAATACAAATCACCCATTCAATAGATTGCCCTTCTTCTAAATGCTTCAGTAAATTCATCCACTATTCATCTAATTCTTACATTTTTGATAATCACCGCATTCTTTGGCTGTATATCTTGAATAAATTATAATGATTCATTTTACTTAGGTATTATAAACCATTGAATAAAATATGGTCCAAAAAAAGGCTCCAAAATCTTCATCTTTATCTTCATCTTCTCTTTTAATAATTCTACTAAGCTTGGTAAATGTGCCTTTGTGTTAGGGACATAGTCCTTAGAACCTTCTAGAGATAAGTTTCTAGAACCTTCTAGAAGCAAGTCTCTGGAACCTTCTAGAAGCTTTTTAGTTAGTAGAAGATATTAGGGACATAGTCCTTAGAACCTTCTAGAGATAAGTTTTTAGAACCTTCTTGAAGTAAGTCTCTGGAACCTTTTAGAAGCTTCCTAGTTGGTAGAAGTTACTTGAAAAGCTTCCTAAATAGGAGTATATATTGAAATCGAGGCTGAAGAGTTCTTTAGTCTCGACAACACATCTCTTGGAGTTCTAGCTCACCTCTCTAATATTGTTCTTATATTCATCTGATTAATCTAGTTCTTGCCAGTTCTTCTTGAACTTCTTGTTAGATCTCGAGTCTGTATTTCTATGTCCGTGACAGTTTGTCGAGACTTCACTCACCTCAGATATCAGAGCTAGTTTCTTCCTCGTTAGAATGTAGATTATCCGTCTGCTTGGAAGTGTACTAGCATTTTAGAGGTTGCAGATTACCCTCCTCTAAACTGATACTTCTTTTGTTACAATATTGGAGTCTTATTCTTCTTGGAGAGAGTGGATTACTCCTTTTCTTCAAGCTCTTAAGGCATTTTAGAGGATGCAGAGTACCCTCCTCTAAACCAATATTGTCTTCTTGTAGAGTCATTTCTATCCTTCTCTTAGAATGGCCGCGAGCCAAGACATTAGTATAATGGAAAGTTCGGAGTCCAAGTTAGATGCTATCATGAATGCCCTTGCTACGTTATCGCAAAGAATTACAGAGATTGAAGGAGTCGTGGCAAGGCTTCATAATGATGGAGCATCTGGGATGGCACAATTTAGGTTGCACCAGCCTCAAACTTCTGCACTTTGAGAAGCAACTTTGCGTCAAGTTCGACAAGCACTACTAGTTCTACAACATAAGCAGTCCCGAGTTAGCCTTTTGGACAAGTTTGATGGTACACGTTGTCGTATTACGTACTTTCCTACTCGAAAACGCGCCGGGCGTCTGGTTATAGAAGGTAGTATGGAGATTCGCCAATAGTCAAGCAATCTATCAGTTTTTGACTGTTAGAATATAAACGACTGCAAAAATACACCGTAAATCTATATGGATGCCCCTTTGACTGCTCGCCAAAGTCCTTTTTGTCCCAGTCGGTAGGTCTCTAAACGTTACACAGAACCCCTAATAACCCAAACTGTTAATCTTCGATACCGCTTTATACTCACGATCTTGTATCCACTGACTGTCTCGTTAGATTAACCCAACAAATTTCATTCACTCCGCATACTCAATCCTATAGACACCCTTTTAATTCTCCAATCACAGACGTAACTCCGATTTCACAAAACAGTCAAGAGTGATCACACCCACTTCATTAAAAATCCCGATTCACCATTACAACATTGATTTCAGTAATGATTGCCTCAGTCTTTCCAAAACTATTTGAAGAAAAAAAAAACCCAATTCTTTGTCTTCTTTCCCAGCCTGAAGAATGAAGCTAGCTCTCTCTAATCTTCAAACACTCCCCATAAAAAAAAACCTCTCCAAAAACTTCTTCTCCCCCTAACCTTATCCTCTGAATTTCTTCAATCTTCCGTCTTGGATCTGGAATTGGCTCCCACCGTCAAAGCTTAGATCCGAAATTGGCTCCCGCCATCAGAGCTTTCTCCTTTGTTTTTACCTTTAAGAGATCCATTTACCGAAAATAACGTTCCTTGAAATAGCACAGAAAATAAGACAGCCTGAAACAGAATCGAAACTCCGTACTCGGGTCCACATTGAGTCGCCCGACCAATTCAGGTCTCATATTGGGTAAGATGTCCGTCGTAAGACCTGGATTTTCTCGTAATTAGACTACATTGGGTTACCCAGCCAATTCAGGTCTCATATTGGGTAAGATGGCCGTAGTAAGACTTGGATTTTTTCGTAATTATACTGCATTGGGTTGCTCGACCAATGTAGGTCTCATATTGGGTAAGATGCCCATAGTAACCTGGATGTTTCCGTAATTGGATCAAATTGGTCCTTCGCGTCAAACTGGCTGAGGCCCGTTATTGGAATCAAACGGAGCATTTCACTATGCCCCGGCTGACTGTAACGGGGTGATTGAACTTGGCCACTCAGTATTTGCACTGGAGTTGGTAGTTGCTCCCAATATTCGAGGTAACTGAACATTAATAAAAGTCCCCTTTCTTTATATTTTCATGGTATACTCGTGTTACAACACGACATCCACCCCCTCTGAACCTGTGCATCCTCCGATATGCACCAATTTACCCAATTGCTGTTTGATTCAGAATATATCCTCTACGTCTTTGTCCTGTTCGTCTTCGTCACCTTCATTATCCAAATCACTTTCATCTTCTTGCTACGGAATCTCTATACCTTCATTAAGGTCTTTCATATTCATCTTCGTATGTCTTCGTTTAAATATTTTTACTCGCTTCTCTGCAATTGGTATTTTCAATTTTGTACCATCTAACTCCCGTAATGAGTAAGTCGCATTATCATGAACAGTTGTTACTACATATGGTCCAAACCAACGTTTTGAAAATTTCCGCGAAGTATTATGTTGATTATTTAGACTATTGTCATAAACAAGTACCCAATCACCTTCCTCGATTGCTTTTGGTCTCAATCGATGTTGCTTATCAAATTGCAACTTGTTTCGTAACCTTGCTCTTTTTAACCTTCTCAATGCTATCTGGACATCTTCCATTCTTTGCTCCAATTGTCGAATCCTAATAGCCAGAAGTTCTTCTCTTGTCAATCCATCTTTCCATGGTAGCATATTCTAAGTAAGTACCTTTTCTTCAATCGGCATAATTGGTTTTTGACCTGTCATAAGTTCTACTGGCATATATCCTGTCACCGAACTATGTGTTGTTTGATCAGCCCATAATGCAAATGACAAAAACCGTCGCCACTCTTTAACTTTCCCATTACAAGCTTTAACTAATGCTTTCACAATCGGTGGGTGACCGCGTTCGCCTTTGCATTCCCTTCTGGATTATAAGTAGTAGTCAGTGATAGTTTAACTCCACATCTTTCAAAGAATTTACGAGCTTCTTGGATATTTAATTCTCCACGATCTGCTGTGATTTTTCCTATGCATCTGGAGCAGCAAATGACATCTTCAAGCAAAAACCTACAAATTCCCTCTGTAGATTTTGTCCTCAATGCTCTTCCTTCTACTTGATTTGATAAATCTTCACGAGCTAAAACCAAATATTTCATCTGCCATAATCCAACCGACATAATAACCAAATCAACAACCCATTTAAAATGAATAGCCAGAGGATACGTAGGATGAAGACCATCTCGATGTCGGATATTAGAATATGATTGACAGATTTCACATGACTCTACAAATGAGAGCACATCTTGATACATATTTTTCCACCAATATCGTTTCTTGAGTTTAGCAAAAGTAGCCCAGATTCCTCTATGCCCTGTCCATAAACTATCATGAAACTCCTTTAATAATTTTAGTCTTTCTTCTTTTTTGCCTATCACTCCTTGTGGCATCCCAATTCTTTTCTTCGGTCTCTTCCATAAGAATCTATCTCGAAGTAAAAATCCATATGTTTTTTTTCTTATTTGTTTGAATTTTTCTATAGACCAATTTCCCTGCTTAGTCAAGGTATTCAAGTAATGACCAATATCTAATAATTCTCCTTCATAAGATTCTTCAAGAAATAGCTTGTCTTCTCTGTTGAGATTTGATATTGAATAGAATTTCAATCCGACATCATCAATGTCTTCAACCATTTTGTGCTTCCTCTCGTATCTTGCTCGAGATAGCATGTCTCCTACTAAATTGTCTTTCCCAGTAATATGCTTAAATTTTGGATTTAGTGACTTAATATAAGCAATCCATCTCAACATTGCAATATCTGGCGTTGAACAGTTAATAATCATTCCAAGCAATGGCGAGCAATCTGTTTCAATTACTACTACTGCCCCAATCAAATAATCCCTTTTAGCTTTCATAGCCGAAACGACTCCCCAAAGTTCTCTTTTGACTTGCGAATATGCACTCTGACGAATACTTAAAACTTTAGTCCCAAATCGAACTGCAAAACTACTCCCATTTGAATCATCTTGATCCACAGCCCATCCAATGGCAATTGGACTAGCGTCCACAGTAAGAATCACTAGTCTATTGCACTTATAATCAACCTTCCTCAATATTGGAGGTGACATTAATAATTTCTTCAATCTTTGCATATGCCTTTCTTCCCATTTAAATCGGTAACCCTTGCGTAACAGTTCATATAATGGATCCGCTATGTGAGCAAAATGAAGGATCCAGATTCGATAAAATACACATGCACCCAAAAACCTGTGAATCTGTCAAGGACAAAGACTCGATGAGGGAAAATATACACCAAAAGGCTATCTCCATATAATAAGTCAAAATATAAACAAATAGGTATATTAAAAGGAAACTGGAATGGCTATTGCCACAAGACAAGAAACTAAAGACTCTTGAACTGGGACTAGAAGCAAGAAAGGAGTTGACAAGAGTGAAGAAGCCTTCACTCTTATCTCTATATATACTATCTAACTAGGGGCTACGTGACGACGTTCTATAGGACCTCCAATATGTGTTGACTTTGTAGGACACATGCCTTGACTTACAAGGCAAGTTTTTCTACGAGTGGGCCACATAGTTAGCTTGATCTTCAAGCTAACAACATGTGTGGCACATGGCCAACTTGTTGACCACGTTTCTAATCCAAAAAGTCAATTAAAGACACCTATGAAGTCAAAGCAGTGTCTAGGAAGTTTCTAGGAAGCTTCTATATTAAATATTATAGAATTAACTTACTTTTATCTACTTTTACTTATTTCTACCTATTTCTATATGTAATTATTAGCTTACATGATTATGGCCGTGACATTACCCCCCCTTCTAGAGACGAGTTCCACGAGGAGCGGTCATCATATGTTGAGGAAATCTATGATGCGACGAATTGTATTCGCCACATACTCTGATCTCTGTTCTCTTCGAAGATGATTGATAGGGCCTCTTAACCATCGGTAGTGTCCCATACCAGGGCGGGAAGACCACCCACTTATTAAATCATTATTGAGGCCTTCATAACTTCCTTCGAATAGAATATTCAGAACACCATCAGGAGTTGTTCCTACCTCTAGCAAAATCACCAAACATCGGGAGTCCCTTCCCAAATCGTGATACCAAACGCGTTGTATCTCACCATCTGTTCGAGGAAGAACATGTCGTTCTTGAAGATCTTCATCTCGATTGCGTCGTCTTGAAGGTTGTGACAATCGTAATGTCTCGTCCAACAGGTCAGCAAACGAAGGTTCTTGAGTTGAATCCGCTGGTTGTTGGCTCTCTATCTAATTAGCGTCACAAATGTAAAGAAGTTACAAACAAGGATAGGAAATTGAATGTTATCTTGCCTCAATCTTGTCTCTTTTATAAGAGAGATTTTCATCTTGGTTTTGATGGATGTCGTTGATAAAAAACTTTGACTTTAGCTAATGCATTTGCTAGATTCCTGGATGGCTCCCATGTGCGTTCACTAATATCATATCCGCGCCAATGAACAAGTTATTCTAGCTTATTTCGGTGCCGCCTTGAGTCTAATATCTCTTCCACCTCAAATTCTTCATTATTATCTACTTCTATAGGAGGCGGTGGCATTTGTCTTCTTCTTTGTATATCCACTGTCTTATATGGTTCAAGAAGAGATACGTGGAATACAGGATGGATCTTCATTGACTCCGGTAGATGTAACCGATATCCAACTGGGTTGATCTGTTCAGAAACAGAAAAGGGGCCAAGCCTACGATAGTCCAACTTATCACAAGGTCGAGTAGTCTTGATATTGCGACAAAGTAGCCATACCTTATCACCCACGTTGATTTGTGGTTGCTCCTTACGATATAGATCTGCGTTTATCTTTTGTCGTTCTTGAGCTTCCGTCAATTGTGTCTTCATTATTGCATGTAACTTTGACAACCGATTTGCCATATCTTCTGCTGCAGGATTATCAACTTTTGAAAAATCAAAAGTATCAAGTCGTGGATGATAGCCATAATTGGCAAAGAAAGGTGTTTGTTGCGTGGAAGACTGTACCGTATTATTATAAGCAAACTCTGCCAATGGCAGAAGGGTTGTCCAATCATCTTGTTGGTAGTTGATAGTACACCTTAAATATTGCTCCAAGACTTAGTTTACGCGCTTTGTTTGTCCATCAGTTTGAGGATGGAAAGCCGAAGATAGCTTTATGTCCACTTTTAAAATCTTGAAAAGGGTCCTCCAAAATCTTGACACAAATTGAGTTCTCCTATCTGATATGATATCTTTAGGTAATCTATGATAGCGATAGATATTATCAATGAAAAGCTTAGTTGTTTCTTCACCTGTGATAGATTTTGTACATGGCACAAAATGTGCCATCTTGGTGAAACGATCTACTATCACAAATATAGAATCATAAGATCTTGAGCTTGGAAGATCTGTGATGAAATCCATAGAAACAGAAGACCATGGTTGTTCTGGTATAGGTAATGGCTGAAGAAGTCCGTAAGGTCGATGACGAGGAATTTTTGATCTTGAACAAATATCACATGATTGTACAAAGTCTTTGACTGACTTCCACATTTGTGGCCACCAAGAATCTCTTGATATGAGTTCCAAAGTCTTATTATATCTTAAGTGCCCTGCTGCTGGAAAGTCATGACGTGCTTGAAGAACACGTAAACGTGCTTCGTCTTTTGGAACATATAGGCGTCCTTCAAAATATAATAGATTATTCTTGAACTCAAACTTAGAAGGATCATGAGACTTGGAAGAATTATTCTCGATATCATAAACAAGAGGGTCTGAGGACATACTGGACTGGATTTGCTTGAGAAAAGTTGAATCAACAGTCAATGTTGATTTCATTGCTCGGAGATGAAATTGCTCTGGTTTCAAGAGGACCGTTCTTTGTTGCTCAAAAGCTGCATCTCCTTCTTTTGGTGCAAAATAAGAACGTCTAGATAGGGCATCGGATAGACCTTGTTGTTTTCCTGGCCGATAAGTGATAATGAACTGGAATCTTGACAAAGACATACTTCAACGAGCTTGACGACGATTCAACACGCGTGCTGACATGAAATACTCATGGTTCTTGTGATCTGTATTCACAGTGACTGGACTAGAAGCGCCTTCTAGATAATGATGCTATTCTTGAAAGGAATCCACAATCGCAATAAGTTCTTTATCGTAGATCTCATAATTGATCTCGGCTGTTGAGAATTTTCTTGAATGAAAAGCTATCAGATGAAGTTTGTCATCTGTTCCCATTTGTGATAAAACTGCACCCAAGGCAAAATCTGATGCATCTGTTTCCATAAAAAATGCCTTGGAAAAGTCAACACGATATAAGACTGGTGTAGAGACAAACGATGTCTTCAAGGCTTCAAATGCTGCTTCCGCTTCTTGATTCCATTGGAATTTATCTTTACTAGTCAAGCGTGTAAGTGGAGCTGCAACTCGTGAGAAATCTTTGATGAAGATTCGATAGTAATTGGCAAATCCCAAGAAACATTGGACATCTCTTACCGTCCTTGGAATCTTCCAATCCATGATTGTTTGGACTTTCTTAGAATCCATCATGAGACCATCATTTGAAATGATGTATCCTAAAAAGTCAACTTGAGTAGTGTGAAATACACACTTTTCCATCTTGGCGTACAATCCTGCATCTCTAAGTTTTTGTAATACTTGACGAACATGTATTTCATGTTCTTCGACGTTCTTAGAATAGATCAAGATATCGTCTAGATAGCAGACGACAAAATTGTCTAAGAATTCACGAAATACATCATTCATGAGATGTTGAAAAGCAGCTAGTGCATTCGTGAGTCCAAAGGATATGACATTATATTCGAAATGTCCATACCTGGTTCGAAACGCAGTCTTCCATTCATCTCCTTCTTTGATCCGTACTAGATTATATGCTCCTCTTAGATCTATTTTTGTATAGATCTTAGCTTGATTCAAATGGTCAAGGAGTCCTGATATCAAAGGTAATGGATACCTGTTCTTGATTGTGATCTGGTTGAGTCCTCGATAATCAACACACATTCGTAAAGATCCATCTTTTTTCTTTACGAATAGAATTGGAGCTCCTGCTGGAGATTTTGAATGGCGTATGAAATTCTTTGCTAAATTCTCGTCAATATATGTTTTGAGTTCAACCAACTCATCTTGCGATAAACTGTAAATTGGTCCAAATGGTGGCTGAGTTCCTTCCTTGAGGTCGATTGAACAATCATATGGACGATGCTCAGGAAGAATATCTGCATTCTTTTTCTCAAAAACGTCTTGATACTCCTGATATTGACTTGGAATACCACTTGAAGTCTTTACGTTTTTAGAAATAGGTGCAGCATAAATAGCAAAAGTTGATCCTTCTTTTGCTGCATGTATAAATGCTTTTGCACCTATCAGTACGGGTTTTACTATACTAGACTTATAATTTTTTACTTGGTTCGTAGAACTATTAATAACGCTTTTGGAAAAGTCAAGTTTACGCGAATTCCAATCTATTCGAGGGTTATATTTTTCTAGCCAGGATAAACCTAAAATAACTGGATTGGACGGGGATTTAATTATGTTAAAAGCTATGTAGCTATCATGACCGTCTATTGTTACTTTTATAGGATGAGTTTCATGAGTGACATCTCCAGAAGACAAGGGACGACCATCTATGACTTCTACATGTACTGGTTTAGGTTTCTGTATAAAAAGTATTTTACGACTTTTAACAAATTGTTCATCTAAAAAACAAGTTAAGGCTCCCGAATCTAATAAAGTAGAGGCTTTGTAATTCTTAGGTCCTATATATAAGTCTATTATAAAACAAGGAGAGGGTTCTGAGGAGAGGATAGGACCTTCATTAGGAATTGTACAAGGTTCCAGCTGCACGGTTCCTATTGTAGCTGGACGAATCCGTTTTCCGACATGTTGTCTTCTTTGACCGTCGTACCCCTCATTTTATAGTTGCGTCGTTTCTTTGGACAATGTTGAGCAGTGTGCTTAGGTTCTCCGCAATATAAACATAATCCTTCTTGACGACGACGAATCTTTTCTTGCTCAGTTAGAGGTTTAAAACGTACCGCGTCAATTTGCATGTCTTCTACTTCCGAATGTACGTTTGGCAAAGATGTTGATGTTGCCATTGAGTAATAACGTTGAGGTTCCCGTGAATGATTCTCAGATCGAAATTCAAAAAGTCGATTATCACATTTTACAGTAAAATCGATTGCTTGACTCAAAGTTTGAGGATCAGGTAAGTTGAGCATCAATTTCTTTACTTCGTATTGCAATCCATAAAGAAATTGACTGATGAGTGCAGCATCATCTCACTTGATGTCAATTGCAAGTTGTCAAAATTGTGAAGCATATACTGTTATTGAGCGATTTCCTTGTCGCAGAATTCAGATCTTATTTGTTGCAACACGAGTTGCATCGTGTTCACCATACATAGATCGAAACTCCCCCAAAAAAGCTTCCAAATTGTCCAATATTGGATTTCGTTGTTCAAGAAAAGACGAAAACCACGATAATGCAGAACCAGAAAGTAAAGTGCCGATGAACCTGACTTGTGATCTTGGAGTTGGATAGCTTTGCGGTTGAAGTTCAATTGCCAATTGTACTTGATTGATGAACCCTCGAAACTTTGATCTCGTACCATCAAATTTCTCAGGTAAGGCAATTCTTGGTTCTCTAGTGCTTATAGGGTGTTGTACAATAAGAGAAGGAACGTGATTTGTTGTAGATGTTGAAGCAGCTCCGATCATCTCTATATCTCCACTTTCTGCTATTCTTGTTCTTTCCTGTGTTGGTGAATTGAGTTGATGCATCGCAAGCATTAACTCCCTCATTTGCTCTTGCATTTGTGCCATTGCACTCTTCATTTCAACAAGCTCTGCCATAATGACACTAAGAAGAAAAATTTGTTTGATATTGCTCAAGACAAAAGAAAAGAAAGACTTGATAACAAAGAAGATACTAAGAACAATATCAGTTTAGAAGTGGGTAATCCGCAAATTTCTAATACGCTTATGTCTTGTCAAGAGAAAGGGGTAATCCACTCTTACTCAAGAAAAAACAAAGCTCTGATATTATAAGTGTACTCTTGTCAATCTGTCAAGGACAAAGACTCGATGAGGGAAAATATACACCAAAAGGCTATCTCGATATAATAAGTCAAAATATAAACCAGTAGGTATATTAAAAGGAAACTGGAATGGCTATTGCCACAAGACAAGAAACTAAAGACTCTTGAACCTGGACTACAAGCAAGAAAGGAGTTGACAAGAGTGAAGAAGCCTTCACTCTTGTCTCTATATATACTATCTAACTAGGGGCTACGTGACGACGTTCTATAGGACCTTCAATATGTGTTGACTTTGTAGGACACATGCCTTGACTTACAAGGCAAGTTTTTCTACGTGTGGGCCACATAGTTAGCTTGATCTTCAAGCTAACAACATGTGTGGCACATGGCCAACTTGTTGACCACGTTTCTAATCCAAAAAGTCAATTAAAGACACCTATGAAGTCAAAGCAGCATCTAGGAAGTTTCTAGGAAGCTTCTATATTAAATATTATAGAATTAACTTACTTTTATCTACTTTTACTTACTTCTACCTATTTCTATATGTAATTATTAGCTTATATGATTATGGTCGTGACAGAACCTTTATTAAAAAATCACAATCCTCTTTCATCCTTCCAATTGCATCAACTTTAGTCGGATCTGGTTTTCTTCCGTAAGATCCACATAAATATCCAACAATTACAACCTCTCGTACCCCAAATACGGACTTCATACCCGATAATGTAAGATGAACTTCTCCAAGCCGAGTTAAAATCTTTTGACAATCTTATATATGATCAACAACATATTTGCGACACCCCCTCGTATCTAAAGTTTCATCCTTGTCTCCTTCTCTGCACCCTTTTATAAGAACATCATTCAGAAAAGGCATAGTCTTTTTCGTAATAAAATCTCTCAATACCTTATTCATCCCATTCATCATATGCGCAACTGAGTTGGTCGTGCCTTGAGGAAGAGTGCACATTCTAACCAATCCAAGTGGTGTCCTTATTGTTGTCATATCCCTACTTCCTTCGGAAAGTTGAAATTGATCATAACCTGAATACAAGTCACCCATTGAATAGATCGCCCTTCCAGCAAACGCCTCAGCAAATTCATCCACAATAGGTCCAATTCTTACATTCCTGACAGTTACTGCATTCACTGGTTGCATATCTTGAATAAACCGTAGTGACCCATTCTTCTTAGGTACCGTAAACCATCGACTAGAATATGGCGCAAACGAGGGTTCCAATATTTTTATCTTTATCTTTTCTTTTAATAGCTCAACCAATTTAGGTAAATGTGCCCTTGGTACTAGAATCGATCTTAGATTCCAAGGTACATGTGGTACAGTGAAGACAACCATAGGTGTTACAATATTTGGATCCACAGACCCAATTTCATGACATTCGAAGGCAAACGATCTACCTTGTTTAGCCAACATCCTTTTAAAGCAAGTAATTTCCTCCGACAATAAAGAACCATCAGAACCAATCTTCAATTCTTCAAAAGTTTCTTTAATAAACTGATGTCCAATACTCATAGGATCTCTTAAACTTGCTTCTTTTGATGCTTCTCCCATTTGTTCTTTAGAATCTTCTGGCAATGGCCCAGCAACAGGCTTTACCTTTTTATCTACTGTTTTATATCTCATCTCTATAGTGACTTCTGGTGCTTGAAAAGATTCAAGTATGGTATAAACCTCTCTTGAATGAATCTCAATAATCTTATCATTATCTCCTAAACCAATAGATGTAATCAATTCCAACAAATCTTCCAGTCCATTTTCTTCATAAACACCTAAAATCCTCTCATCATCTTGCAATGTACCTAACTTGCGTAATTCTCTTTCAATATTATATAATCTTTTTCTTTCTTTTCTTTTAAAATCATCAACTTTCTTATGCATAATATTTCCATTCTCCAATATACCAATAAAACTCGCATCAAAGGCACCTTCACCTCGCAAGAGTACCTCCTTTTTTGTACCTCCATAATCTCGCTTTACAGTGGTACCTCTCCAAAATCCTTAAATCCTTCAACAATCTTTGGCAATGGTTTCTCCCTCAACCTATCTCGATTCTGTTCATGGTTAGGAAGTACTGTTAGAAATTGTACAGCTTTCTTTCCATCTTTGCTCCGTACCCTTGCATAAGCAGAACCATCGTCAAGTACTTTTGTTTCCATCCGTATTGCCGTGATATAAGGTTGTCCTAAAATCAACGTATAAGACGTTGTATCTTGAACAAAGAAATGTTGCTCCGTCGCAACATCCCCAATCCGAATTTTGACATCTGGACAAGCTCCATATAATTCACCCCGTGTATTATTAGCTGCTCATATTGTCCTACCATGTTCCATATCAATTGGCCATTTTTGCTTCTTATAAAGATCTTTAGACATGAGATTTATTTCAGAACCATGGTCGACTAAAGCAACTATTGGTTCTTCTATATCTCCTACTTTCACCAATACCTCAGTAGTTGCCCTTGCCTAATGCTTTTGAGTATAATGGCTCAAAGTTTCCATTTCTTTGTCACTTGAATCTTCGAAACGTACTCGTTGATTATACCCATTCTTTTCATTTGTTGGTTGCTTGTAACCAATATCAACCTCTTCTTCATCTCTATATATTCTTGCATCAATAGCATGACTCATTCCAGTTTCGCCCATTAATTTCCTCTTTCGCTTAATGCTGTCAATGATGACATCATGAAACTCCTTTTTTGCAATTCCCAAGACTTCTTTCACTGTGAATTCCACTTTAGCGTTTAATATACATTCTTCCATCACCCCTTTCAAATTTTTTGCCGCTTCAATGTCAGAAAGTAGCTTATAAGCAATTGATTTGCCCTTATCTTTTGTCTCCTTTGTTTTTTCTCCCAATGATGCTGAGGTATCCTTTACAGGCAATTCTTGTGTAGCTGCCTCCCGAACCTTATTTCCTCGAGTTTGCCTCTTAGAAGAATTTCCTTCTCTAGTATCATCAAAATTTCCTTGTCTCTTTTCTTCCATCAAAGCTTCATGTTGGCTCTTAGCAATATATGCATGAACTGAAAGAGACTCAACAGGATCCTCTCAACCTGTTCTACCTCGTATTGTAGCTGCAGTTCTCAATAACGCTTCTCGAGGTAATTTCCCTTCTTGCATTGTAGAAACGGTAGAAGCCCAAAACTCACTAGTTTCCGTACTTCCACCAATTTCATCATCTACTCTAGCACCATAACTTGCACTTTCTCGTGCTACTATTTCATGCCCTTTTAAGTAATCTTGAACCAATGCTCTCATTCCTCCCTTGCCAAAATTGGTTTGAAGAAGATCCTCCCTATCTTTCAATGCTATCTTCCCATCTTTCCAGCAAATAATTCCCTGCCGTATCATATTATTAAATTCATTGCAATCTTTTCTAGTGTGTGAAGCATCATCACACCAAATGCATCTTTGTACATATCCTTGTTTTGAAACATTCTTCGAATAGTTTATAGAAGTATTCTCTTCAAGTCTTGCCAATTTGATTTGAAGATCTCGCATTCCTCGTATAATTTCTTCCATACCCATATCTGTTTTCTTTGACAAGGATGTCGAAGGTTGAACTGTAGGCATTGTCGGTGGTGTAGTACGTATTGGAGCTTTGGGTGCTTGTACTGTTTTCGGAATATTACTCCTATCCTTCCTCCTTTCTTTTTTTGTAAGCAACCCCACCGCATCTTCAACGTTCTTCCACTTCGTTGTCAATCCTTCATCTTCTTCTTTGTCTTCAAGAAGGGGTTCTAATTTCTCTTGCAATTCTCCATCAGCAGCTTGAAGAAGTAGATCAACTTTGTTCGGCTCCAATATCAATTTTTCTACCTTTGACAATTGAGAGTAATGCCTCTCAAATTCTCTTAGTAGCTGTGTTGCTTGCAAATTCTTATTGGGCCGTTCAATCCATTCCTGAAATAGATTCTTAGTAATACGATCAACATCTTCCAAGAAATATTCATCTTTCAATGCATGTCAAAAAACCTCCCATGAATTCCCATAACGATCCGTAATCGATGTAATGTGGTCTCTTATCTCCGGTATCATGGCAAGTTCAAATAGTTCAACGATTTTCTTCTCAGAAACTCGATTTAATTCCATTTCACGAATATAACATCTTAAATACCTTGAAATATTCCTTCCATCAAATTGATCAATTTTATTGACCACAACTTGCAATGCTTTGGTTGCCAAAGCTTCCTTTTGATCATTGCTTTGCTATTGCTGCATTGATAATGAGAAGGCTTGAAACATACTAGCAATAGACGGATCCATGTGCATACCTTGTCCTTTAGAAGAATCCCCACCAGAAACTCCTCCCAAAAATCCTTCAAAATTTTTATTGTCGTTTTTCATAAAATAAAGATAAAATCAACCGAAATCCAATACCTTCTACCTCAAGCTTTCACATCAAGTTCACCACTTATTTCGTATTACGTGCTATACTGATCGAGAACGTGTCGGGCATGTGGCTGTAGAACGTAGTATGGAGATTCGCTAGTAGTCACGTAGTCTATCAGTTTTTGACTGTTAGAATATAAACGACTGCAATAATACAACATAAATCTATACGGTGTCGTATTACGTGCTTTCCTGCTCGAGAACGCGCTGGGCGTCTGGCTGTAGAAGGTAGTATGGAGATTCGCCGATAGACAAGCAGTCTATCAGTTTTTGACTACTGGAATATAAACGACTGCAATAATGTACCGTAAATCTATACGGATGCTCTTCGACTGCTTGTCGAAGTCCTTTTTGCCCCAGCCGGTAGGTCTCTTGACGTTACAGAGAACCCCGTACAACCCAAACTGTTAACCTTCAATACTGCTTTGTACTTACGATCTCGTATCCACTGACTGTCTTGTTAGATTAACCCAGTAAATTTCATTCACTCCGCATACTCAATCCTATAGACACCCTTTTAATCCTTCAATCATAGACGTAACTCGATTTCACAAAACAGTTAAGAGTATTCAAACCCACTTCATTTAAAAATCCGTGTCTTCGTTTAAATATTTTTACTCGCTTCCCTGCAATTGGTATTTTCAATTTTGTACCATCTAACTCCCGTAATGAGTAAGTCGCATTATCATGAACAGTTGTTACAACATATGGTCCAAACCAACGTTTTGAAAATTTCCGCAAAGTACTATGTTGATTATCCAGACTATTGTCATAAACAAGTAGCCAGTCACCTTCCTCGATTGCTTTTGGTCTCAATCGATGTTGCTTATCGAATCGCACCTTGTTTTGTAACCTTGCTTTTTTTAACCTTTCCAATGCTATGTGGACATCTTCCGTTCTTTGCTCCAATTGTCGAATCCTAATAGCCAGAAGTTCTTCTCTTGTCAATCCATCTTCCCATGGTAGCATACTCTAAGTAAGTACCTTTTCTTCAATCAGCATAATTGATTTTTGACCTGTCATAAGTTCTACTGGCATATATCCTGTCACCGAACTATGTGTTGTTCGATCAGCCCATAATGCAAATGACAAAAGCCGTGGCCACTCTTTAACCTTCCCATTACAAGCTTTAACCAATGCTTTCACAATCGGCGGATGACCGTGTTCGCTTTTCGCATTCCCTTCCGGATTATAAGCAGTAGTCAGTGATAGTTTAACTCCACATTTTTCAAAGAACTTACGAGCTTCTTGTGCATTTAATTCTCCACGATCTGCAGTGATTTTTCCTACGCACCCGTAACGGCAAATGACATCTTCAAGCAAAAACCTACAAATCCCCTCTGTAGATTTTGTCCTCAATGCTCTTCCTTCTACTTGATTTGATAAATCTTCACGAGCTAAAACCAAATATCTCATCTGCCATAAGCCAACTGGCATAATAACCAAATCAACAACCCATTTAAAATGAATAGCCAGAGGATACGTAGGATGAAGACCATCTCGATGTAAAAATCCATATGCTTTTTTTCTTATTTGTTTGAATTTTTCTGTAGACCAATTCCCCTGCTTAGACAAGGTATTCAAATAATGACCAATATCCAATAATTCTCCTTCATAAGATTCTTCAAGAAATAGCTTGTCTTCTCTATTGAGATTTGATATTGAATAGAATTTCAATCCGACATCATCAATGTCTTCAACCAATTCGTCCTCCCTCTCGTATCTTACTCGAGATAGCATGTCTGCTACTAAATTGTCCTTTCCAGTGATATGCTTAAATTCTGGATTTAGTGACTTAATATAAGCAATCCATCTCAACATTGCAATATCTGGCGTTGAACAGTTAATAATCATTCCAAGCAATGGCAAGCAATCTGTTTCAATTACTACTACTGCCCCAATCAAATAGTCCTTTTCAGCTTTCATAGCCGAAACGACTCCCCAAAGTTCTCTTTTGACTTGCGAATATGCACGCTGACGAATACTTAAAACTTTAGCCCCAAATCGAACTGCAAATCTACTCCCATTCGAATCATCTTGACCCACAGCCCATCCAACGGCAATTAGACTAGCGTCTACAGTAAGAATCACTGGTCTATTGCACTTATAATCAACCTTCCTCAATATTGGAGGTGACATCAATAATTTCTTCAATCTTTGCATTGCCTGAATATGCCTTTTTTTCCATTCAAATCGGTAACCATTGCGTAACAGTTCATATAATGGATCTGCTATGTGAGCAAAATGAGGGATCCAGATTCGATAAAATACACATGCACCCAAAAACCTGCGAACCTCTGTTAAAGAACCAAAATCCTCTTTCATCCTTCCAATTGCATCAACTTTAGTCGGATCTGGTTTTCTTCCATAAGATCCGCATAAATGTCCAACAATTACAACCTCTCGCACTCCAAATACGGACTTCATACCCGATAATGTAAGATGAACTTCTCCAAGCTGAGTTAAAATCTTTTCACAATCTTGTATATGATCAACAACATATCTGCGACACCCCCTCATATCTAAAGTTTCATCCTTGTCTCCTTCTTTGCACCCTTTTATAGGAACATCATCCAAAAAAGGCATAGTCTTTTCCGGGATAAAATCTCTCAATACCTTATTCATCCCATTCATCATATGCGCAACTGAGTTGGTCGCGCCTTGAGGAAGAGTGCACATTCTAACCAATCCAAGCGGTGTCCTCATCGTTGTCATATCTCTACTTCCTTCGGCAAGTTGAAATTGATCATAACCTGAATATAAATCACCCATTGAATAGATCGCCCTTCCAGCAAACGCCTCAGCAAATTCATCCACAATAGGTCCAATTCCTGCATTCCTGACAGTTACCACATTCACCGGCTGCATATCTTGAATAAACCGTAGTGACCCATTCTTCTTAGGTACCGTAAACCATCGACTAGAATACGGCGCAAATGAAGGTTCTAATATTTTCATCTTTATCTTTTCTTTCAATAGTTCCACCAATTTAGGTAAATGTGCCCTCGGTACTAGAATCGGTCTTAGATTCCAAGGTACATGCGGTACAGTGAAGATAACCATAGGTGTTATAATATTTGGATCCACACACCCAATTTCATGAGATTCGAAGGCAAACGATCTACCTTGTTTAGCCAACATCTTTTTGAAGCAAGTAATTTCTTCCGGCAATAAAGAACCATCAGAACCAATCTTCAATTCTTCAAAAGTCTCTTCAGTAAACTGATGTCTAATACTCATTGGATCTCTTAAACTTGCTTCTTTTGATGCTTCTCCCATTTGTTCTTTAGAATCCTCTGGTAATGGTCCGGTAACAGGCTTTACCTTCTTATCTGCCGTTTTATATCTCGTCTCTACAATGACTTCTGGTGCTTGAAAATATTCAAGCATGGTATAAACCTCTCTCGAATGAATATCAACAATCTTATCATTATCCCCTAACCCAATAGATGTAATCAATTCCAATGAATCTTCCAGCCCAATTTCTTCATAAACACCCAAAATCCTCTCATCATCTTGTAATGTACCTATCTTGCGTAACTGTCCTTCAATATCATATAATCTTTTTCTTTCTTTTCTTTTAAAATCTTCAACTTTCTTATACATAATATTTCCATTCTCCAATATACCAATAAAACTCGCATCAAAGGCACCTTTATCTCGCGAGAGTACCTCCTCTTTTGTACCTCCATAATCTCGCTTTACAGTGGTACCTCCTCAAAATCCTTAAATCCTTCAACAATCTTTGGCAATGGTTTCTACCTCAACCTATCTCGATTCCGTTCATGGTTAGGAGGTACTGTTAGAAATTGTACAGATTTCCTCCCATCTTCGCTCCGTACTCTTGCATAAGCAGAACCATCGTCAAGTACCTTTGTTTCCATCCATGTTGCCGTGATATAAGGTTGTCCTAAAATCAACAGATAAGACGTTGTATCTTGAACGAAGAAATGTTGCTCCGTCGCAACATCTCCAATCCGAATTTTGACATCTGGACAAGCTCCATATAATTTGCCTCGTGTGTTATTAGCTGCTCGTATTGCCCATCCATGTTCCATATCAATTGGCCATTTTTGCTTCTTATAAAGATCTTTAGACATGAGATTTATTTCAGAACCATGGTCCACCAAAGCAACTATTGGTTCTTCTATATCTCCTACTTTCACCAATACCTCAGTAGTTGCCCTTGCCCAATGCTTTCGAGTATAATGGCTCAAAGTTTTCATTCCCTTGTCACTAGAATCTTCGAAACGTACTCGTTGATTATACCCATTCTTTTCATTTGTTGGTTGCTTGTAACCTATATCAACCTCTTCTTCATCTCTACATATTCTTGCATCAATAGCATGACTCATTCCAGTTTTGCTCATTAATTGCCTCTTTCGCTTAATGCTGTCAATGATAACATCATGAAACTCCTTCTTTGCAATTTTCAAGACTTCTTTCAATGTGAATTCCACCTTAGCATTTAATATACGTTCTTCCAACACCCCTTTCAAATTTTTTGCCGCTTCAATGTAAGAAAGTAGCTTATAAGCAATTGATTTGCCCTTATCTTTTGTCTCCTTTGTTTTTTCTCCCAATGATGCTGAGGTATCCTTTACAGGCAATTCTTGTGAAGCTGCCTCCCGAGCCTTGTCTCCTCGAGTTTGCCTCTTAGAAGAATTTCCTTCTCTTGTATCATCAAAATTTCCTCGTCTTTTTTCTTCCATCAAAGCTTCATGTTGGCTCTTAGCAATATATGCATGAACTGAAAGAGACTCAACAGGATCCTCTCAACCTGTTCTACCTCGTATTGTAGCTGCAGTTCTCAATAACGCTTCTCGAGGTAATTTCCCTTCTTGCATTGTAGAAACGGTAGAAGCCCAAAACTCACTAGTTTCCGTACTTCCACCAATTTCATCATCTACTCTAGCACCATAACTTGCACTTTCTCGTGCTACTATTTCATGCCCTTTTAAGTAATCTTGAACCAATGCTCTCATTCCTCCCTTGCCAAAATTGGTTTGAAGAAGATCCTCCCTATCTTTCAATGCTATCTTCCCATCTTTCCAGCAAATAATTCCCTGCCGTATCATATTATTAAATTCATTGCAATCTTTTCTAGTGTGTGAAGCATCACCACACCAAATGCATCTTTGTACATATCCTTGTTTTGAAACATTCTTCGAATAGTTTATAGAAGTATTCTCTTCAAGTCTTGCCAATTTGATTTGAAGATCTCGCATTCCTCGTATAATTTCTTCCATACCCATATCTGTTTTCTTTGACAAGGATGTCGAAGGTTGAACTGTAGGCATTGTCGGTGGTGTAGTACGTATTGGAGCTTTGGGTGCTTTTACTGTTTTTGGAATATTACTCCTATCCTTCCTCCTTTCTTTTTTTGTAAGCAACCCCACCGCATCTTCAACGTTCTTCCACTTCGTTGTCAATCCTTCATCTTCTTCTTTGTCTTCAAGAAGGGGTTCTAATTTCTCTTGCAATTCTCCATCAGCAGCTTGAAGAAATAGATCAACTTTGTTCGGCTCCAATGTCAATTTTTCTACCTTCGATAATTGAGAGTACTGCCTCTCAAATTCCCTTAGTAGCTCTGTTGCTTGCAAATTCTTATTGGGCCGTTCAATCCATCCCAGAAACAGCTTCTTAGTAACGCGATCAGCATCTTCCAAGAAATATTCGTCTTTCAATGCATGTAAAAAATCCTCCCATGAATTCCCATAACAATCCGTAATCGATGTAATGTGGTCCCTTATCTCCGGTATCGTGGCAAGTCCAAATAGTACAACCATTTTCTTCTCAGAAACCCGATTTAATTCCATTTCACGAACATAACATCTTAAATACCTTGAAATATTCCTTCCATCAAATTGATCAATTTTATTGACCACTGCTTGCAATGCTTTGGTTGCCAAAGCTTCCTTTCGATCATTGCTTTGCTGTTGCTGCATTGACAATGAGAAGGCTTGAAACAAACTAGCAATAGACGGATCCATGTGCATACCTTGTCCTTTAGAAGACTCCCCACCAGAAATTTCTCCCAAAAATCCTTCAAAATTTTTATTTTCGTTTTGCATAAAAAATAAAGATAAAATCAACCGAAATCCAATACCTTCTACCTCAAGCTTTCACGTCGGGTTCACCACTTATGTCGTATTACGTGCTTTCCTGCTCAAGAACGCGCCGGGCATCTGGCTGTAGAAGGTAGTATGGAGATTCGCCGATAGTCAAGCAGTCTATCAGTTTTTGACTGTTGGAATATAAACGACCGCAACAATGTACCGTAAATCTATACGGATGCTCTTTGACTGCTTGTCGAAGTCCTTTTTGCCCCAGCCGGTAGGTCTCTTGACGTTACAGAGAACCCCGTACAACCCAAACTGTTAACCTTCAATACTGCTTTGTACTTACGATCTCGTATCCACTGACTGTCTTGTTAGATTAACCCAGTAAATTTCATTCACTCCGCATACTCAATCCTATAG
Organism: Physcomitrium patens; assembly: GCF_059467195.1. Taxonomy (NCBI): domain Eukaryota; kingdom Viridiplantae; phylum Streptophyta; class Bryopsida; order Funariales; family Funariaceae; genus Physcomitrium; species Physcomitrium patens. Next base: position 1,518,632 of record NC_143410.1, read on the forward strand.
ACACCCTTTTAATCCTTCAATCACAGACGTAACTCGATTTCACAAAACAGTTAAGAGTATTCAAACCCACTTCATTTAAAAATCCCGATTCACCATTACAACACTGACTTCAGCAGTGATTGCCTCAGTCTTCCCAAAACTCTACGAAGAAGAAAAATCCAAATTCTATGTCTTTCCTTCCCCGACCCGAAGCATGAAGCTCCTCTCTCTAATTCCCTTGATCTTCAAAAACCTCCAATGAAAAAAAACCGAACAGGTAACCTTATAAAAGCTTGAAAAACTCGCTTCTCCCCCCCGATTTCTCCTTCAAAAAAAAAACCCACACCACTCCAAAACTATATCCCTCCTAACCTTATCCTCTGAATTTCTTCAATCTTCCGTCTTAGATCCGGAATTGGCTCCCACCTCAAGCTTGGATCCGAAATTGGCTCTCACCTCAACTTGGATTCGAAATTGGCTCTCGCCGCCAAGCTTTCTCCTCCGTTTTTACCTTTAAGAAATCCATTTACCGAAAACAATGTTCCCTGAGACGGCACAGAGAACAGGACAGCCTGAAACAGAATCGAATCCCGTAATCGGGACAACATTGAGTCGCCCGACCAATTCAGGTCCTATATTGGGAAAGAAGCCCGTAGTAATCTGGATGTTCCCGTAATTGGGTCAAATTGGTCCTCGCGTCAGATTGGCTAAGACCCATAGTAAGACTTGGATTTCTCGTAACTAGACTGCATTGGGTTGCTCCACCAATACAGGTCTCATATTGGATAAGAGGACCCGGATTGGATTATCGAAATTGGATCCAATTGGCTCCTCGAACCCGTCGTGTGAATTGGTCCTTCTCTTCCTGCTGACTCCCGTTATTGGAATCGAACGGGGCATTCCAGTATGCCCCGGCTGACTGTAACGGAGTCACTGAACCTGACCACTCAGTATTTGTACTGGAGTTGGTCGATGCTCTTAATATTCGAGGTAACTGAATATTAATAAAATTCCCCTTTCTTTTTATTTTCACTGTATACTCGTGTTACAACACGACAACGGATGCCCCTTCGACTGCTCCCCAAAGTCCTTTTTGTCCCGGTTGGTAGGTCTCTAAACATTACAAAGAACCCCGAACAATCCAAACTGTTAATCTTCGATACCGCTTTGTACTCACGATCTTGTATCCATTGACTGTCTCGTTAGATTAACCCAACAAATTTCATTCACTCCGCATACTCAATCCTATAAACACCCTTTTAATTCTCCAATCACAGACGTAACTCCGATTTCATAAAACAGTCAAGAGTGATCACACCCACTTCATTAAATATCCCGATTCACCATTACAACACTGACTTCAGTAACGATTGCCTCAGTCTTTCCAAAACCCATTGAAGAAAAAAAAACCCAATTCTTTGTCTTCTTTCCCCGCCCGAAGAATGAAGCTAGCTCTCTCTAATCTTCAAAAACTCTTCATAAAAAAAAACCTCTCCAAAAACTTCTTCTCCCCCTAACCTTATCCTCTGAATTTCTTCAATCTTCCGTCTTGAATCCGGAATTGGCTCCCACCGTCAGAGCTTAGATCCGAAATTGGCTCCCGCCGTCAGAGCTTAGATCCGAAATTGGCTCCCGCCGTCAGAGCTTTCTCCTCTGTTTTTACCTTTAAGAGATCCATTTACCGAAAACAACGTTCCCTGAAATGGCACAAAGAATAAGACAGCCTGAAACAGAATCGAAACCCCGTACTCGGGTCCACATTGAGTCGCTCGACCAATTCAGGTCTCATATTAGGTAATATGCCCGTAGTAAGACCTAGATTTTCTCGTAATTAGACTGCATTGGGTTACCCAACCAATTCAGGTCTCATATTGGGTAAGTTGGCCTTAGTAAGACCTAGATTTTTCCGTAATTAGACTGCATTGGGTTGCCCGACCAATGCAGGTCTCATATTGTGTAAGATGCCCGTAGTAACCTGGATGTTCCCGTAATTGGATCAAATTGGTCCTTCGCGTCAGACTGGCTGAGGCCCGTTATTGGAATCGAACGGAGCATTTCAGTATGCCTCGGCTGACTGTAACGGAGTCACTAAACCTGACCACTCAGTATTTGCACTGGAGTTGGTCGTTGCTCCCAATATTCGAGGTAACTGAACATTAATAAAAGTCCCCTTTCTTTATATTTTTACGGTATACTCGTGTTATAACACGACAACGTTCTAAGTTTCAAGGATTCGTCAACCAAATCAGGTTGATAATAGTTTTACAGCCCAAATGCTATCCAACGGAGGAGTCACGTTGTCGTACTGTAAATGCTTACAGTATGTAAAAATAAGCTAAAACATATTATATGTTGATAAATCCAGATGTATGTTAGAGTGGCTAGTAGATTAAATTAAAAGGATTTGGTATAAAAAACTTTACTTTGTTTCTTTACTTCTTTTGATTTTGATGTTAATATATATATATATATATATATATATAGGACCTAAATGTTTAGTATGAAGCCTTGGGAGAAGGTGGAAACCTAAGGATGAAAATCTAAACTAATAGGAGGCTAATTGAAAGGGATGAAAGCAAGGCATGGTCGGATGAAGGCAAGGAATGGAGAACTTCATCCCTATTGGTCAAATACCATGCCCAATAGGCTTCTAGGAGGATGTCCGAGGCCTTATTAGGGATTAGGGTTCTTTTTTCGGGGCATTCGGAGATTACAAGCTAGGGTTGTAAAGTTTTGGATTTGGAGAACAATTTTTGTTCAAAAATTAGAGGATTTGGAGTTAGGGTGAAAAAGTTATAACCATTTGAAGTTAAGGTGTTTATTTTAGACATACTATTACTCTTTTGAGAGTACGAGGGATTTTACAGCAGCTTTTGAAGATCGGAAGAAGCAACTAGAACGGCGATTTTAAGGCTTACATCTTTCATGAAAGAATTATTGCTTTTGGATTTCATTTGAAGGAGTTGTAAGGAGTTGAAGGCGACGCTTCCAAATCAAAAGTAGTAAGTAAGCGGATTTGTTTGTAGTAATGGTTGGAGCCATAACTTGAGTTTTCGGACGAATTTTTGGCTCAAACTTTTTGGAGAATGTACAATTTTGTGTTAAAAAGCTATACATACAAATTTCGTGGCATTTGAGCTTATATTTTGTGAGATATGAAGAAAATTGCACGCAAATGTAAAAAGACAAGGGTTTGAAGCGACTGTTAGGGATTTCAAGATATCTCAAGATCTGCAATGAATTTGCGGTTGAAAATTGTTGTAGAAGTTAATAGGAATACATCAGTAGCTCATGTAAAATTTGAGTTTTTTTGGACGGTCGGATTAAGAGATATGAGGTGTTGAAGTTCGGAAAAATCTCCACATAAGAATAAACAAGGATTTAGAAGATTTTATCATATTTTGGAAGTTGTGGGTTACTTGAGAATTGTGTATTTGGTGTAATTACTCAAAAAGAAAAAAATTATATATAAACTTAGGGCTTTCCTTATTTTCAAGCTTGATTGAATAATTAGTGAAAGCCAGAAGCCTAGCGTTTTCTTGAGGCAAACTCTCTCTACCTCGACAACGTGTTGGGCTTGTTGGAATCTTACTTACAAGACAAGCTCTATCATGGTTTGCTCCTTTGTTTGAGAAACGATCGTCCATACTAAACAACTTTGAAACCTTTTTGGAGGCGTTTGCGGAAGCATTTGGTGAACACGACAAGGTTCAATGGGCTACAACAAAGATCCGGTCTCTACGACAAGGGATGCTCTACATCAGTCTATGCATCGGACTTCAGGTAATTAGCATGCGACATTAATTGTGATGAAGAAGTGTTGATGAGTCAATTCTATTGAGGTTTAAGAAATGATATAAAGCATTTGCTATTAACTCTTCCTGATCCATAAATGCTCAAAAAAGCTATTAGCTAAGGTGTGAAGTGCGATAACTGCCTATTCTAACGCTGCCAAGACCAACATTCAAGACAACATATGCTTCTCCATGCCCCAACTATATCGGCAAGCAGCATGAATTCACATTCAGAGGTAGAAGATATGTAAATTGATGCGATACGTGTCAAATCTCTTACTCTAAAAGAAAAAAAGTGGCGTATAGAGGAAGGTCTATGCTTGTATTGCGGTGAAGAAGGCCACAAAGTTGGAAACTGCTCCAAGAAGAAAAATCGACGTATTGTCAGGACTAGAGGCATGTTTGTTCAGGAAAACGAGGATGCACAGCTACAATACGAACCGTGCGGCTGGACAGTGAAATATCGCAACAATAACCAGGTTCCTTTCTTTCCGCTCAACTTGTCCTTTGCTTTACAATCCCTTTGCTTATTGGCCCTCAAAAACCAAGAACCTTAGCATTGTTAGATTTAGGAGCATCTGCTTGTTTCTTAGATGAAGAATTTACGAAGCGTCATAAGATCCCTTTAGTACAAAAATCCAAACCTGTTCATGTTGAGATCATAGATGGGCAATCTTTATTGTCTGATAGTGTCACCCATGATTTAGAACCTATAGAAGTGACGTTTAAGGGTTATAGTAGTCATATTATTTTTAATATTATTAGAATTCCATCAAATCCTGTTATTCTTGGTCTTTCTTAGTTGGAAAAGTATAACCCATCCACAAATTGGAAGTTGCGGAAGATGATCTTTCTCACAAAACCACCCAAGAGCAAGCCTAGTAGAAAACCTCAAATAGAAAAATTCTTATTCATTGGAGCAAGAGCATTTATAAGATCGTCCAAGGAAGGCACACCATTTGTCATTTATGCGGCTCCAACTACCAAGGAGAAGATCTCGACAGCAAGTATACCTGAGCAATATATGGATTTTAAAGACGTATTTCAAAAGAAGAATGCCGACATGCTACCGGAACACAAACCATATGATTGCGCCATAGACTTGCAAGAAAGAGCACAATTGCCTTTTGGCCCAATCTACAATCTATCGCAGATGGAGTTGGCGGAGTTACGGAAGTACATCGACGAGAATCTAGCTAAGAACTTCATCCATCATTCAAAATCATCAGCTGGAGCACCCATCTTATTTGTGAAGAAGAAAGATGGCTCATTGCGGATGTGCGTGGACTATTGAGGCCTCAACAAGGTAACAAAGAAGAATCGTTACCCGTTATTCTTAATTTCTGGTCTCTTAGAACAACTTAGGCATACAAGGATCTTTACAAAAATTGATCTAAGGAGTGCTTATAACCTCATAAGAATCAAAGAAGGAGATGAGTGAAAGACAGCGTTCCGTACAAGGTATGGCCATTTTGAGTATAATGTCATGCCCTTTGGTCTTACCAATGCTCCAGCGGTCTTTTAATATATGATGAATGACATTTTCCAAGAGCACCTTGATGATTTTTTTTGTCATCTATTTGAATGATATTTTGATATTCTCCAAAAACGAGGAAGAGCATGAAAAGCACATTCGTTTGGTCTTGGAGAAACTATGCGAGTGAGGACTATATGCCAAGTTGGAGAAGTATTTATTTCACCAAATAGGGATGGAATTTTTGGGGTTCATTGCGACTACGGAAGGCTTGAAGATGGATCCCAAGAAGGTGGAAGCAATCGTGTCCTGAGAGGTTTCGAAGACGATTAGAGACGTACAATGCTTTCTTGGTTTTGTCAACTTCTATTGGATCTTCATTAAGAATTACTCTCAAGTTACTGCTCCTCTCACTCGATTGACATGCAAGGATAAGCTGGAATGGGGACCTCTAGCGAAGAAGGTGTTTCAAGACCTGAAGATCGCATTTACTATGGCTCCAATCTTGGTACATCTAGACTTTACAAAGGCCTTTTATTTAGAAACTGATGCTTCAGATTTTGCTTTGAGAGTTGTACTTTCACAAATGAGAGAAGACAAGAAGCTCCATCTAATTGCATTCTATTCTCAAAAGTTCTCTACTGCTAAAATCAATTATGAGATCCATGATAAGGAACTTCTTGCTTTAGTGGATTCTTTCCAAGAATGGCATCATTTTCTTGAAGGAGCTGCATACCCAGTGATCGTATACACAGATCACAAAAATTTGGAGTATTTCATGTCAGCTCGAGTTTTAAATCGACGTCAAGCTCGGTGGAGTATGTCGCTATCTAGGTTCGATTTTGTTATCTCTTATTGACCTAGAAAGCAGAAAAGACTATCTGATGCCTTATCGCGGAGATCGTATCTTGTACCAAAGGTTGGAGAAGCAGTGTTTGATCAATAATGTACGACGTTATTGAAGCCAGAGTAATTTTAGCTTTGCGCTACTATTGTACCAATTGATGCTGACTTCCTGAATCAGGTACGTTGTCGTATTACGTGTTGTCTTGTTCGAGAATACACTGGGTATCTAGCTGTGGAAGATATAGTTGTTTTTACAAATAACAAAGAAATCCTAATAGATTTTATCCATGTATGAAGAATATAATTGAAATATCAATTTCCAAGTATTTAAAAATACTCCTCATACTCATTTTAACCATACAATATTCCAATTGCTTTATTTCTTTTATAATTAAGTTGTTTTTGTTTTTCTTAACAAGCCTTAATTCTAGCCAGTGAGCTTTGACAAGCTGTAACTTTTGATCCAACCATCCACTTAGTGTGAAATTTTGCATCCAAATACCAGTATAAGCCTTCTATATGCTCAAAAAATTTCATCCCAATCCAACTTACAGATTGCAAGAAAACGCCCAAAAACCGCACTGATGACTCTCGGCCGCAACCTTGAAATTTGATGTAGAAACTCCAGAAGTGATTTCTCCTTTGTCAATTGTTAACTCCAGCTCAAAATTGAATAGCCGCTTGATCTCCAAATCTTCTATTACCAAGCCAAAAATTACGTCGATCCAACTAGTAGATCTTCATATATCACAAAAACCCTATCTAACCCTAGACTGCCAACTTCCGACAACCCTTTGTACTAAAACCCAGATATCTCTTAATTGCATCGTTAGATTAACACAAATTTTTGTATACACTTAGCACACCCAACTATCTGGATAATACCAAATTTTGATCCATAGATGCTACACGACTTGCACAAATCGATTGAGAATGCAAACCATCAATGTTTTATATAAAATCCGAAACACCAAAATAAACACTGACTTTGAGCAGCGATTGCTCTCCCCTCACAAACCCTAATGAAACCAAACTAGTGACCTTGAAAAGAGCTTGAAGCTAACTCTTCGATCCAAAGAAAAACCTGATCTGAAAACCCCCCCCCCTTTTCTTAACCTTCCTCCCTTTTAACTCTAATTCTCCCCTCTTTCAAATCCTAGCCTTTGAATTTCTTCAATCTTCCGTCTTGGATCCGGAATTGGCTCCTTCCGTCTTGGATCTGGAATTGGCTCCGTCGTCAGAGCTTTCTCCTCCGTTTTTACCTTTAGGAGATTTTTTTACCAAAAGGACGTCCTCGGAACAGCACAAAGGACGGAACAGCCTGAAATGGAATCGGAGCCCCGTAATCGTGACAACATTGAGTCGCCCGACCAATTCAGTTCTCATATTGGATAAAAGGCCCGTACTAAGACCTAGATGTTCCTGCAATTGTACCGCATTGGGCTGCCCGACCAATTCAGGTCTCATATTGGGTAAGAGGACCTGGATTGGATGTCTTGAAATTGGATCCAATTGGCTCTTCGAACCAGGCTCACCCGTCGTTGAATTGGTCCTTTCCGTTTCTGCTGACTCCCGTTATTGGAATTGAATGGAGCATTTCAATAAGCCCCAACTGGCTGTAACGGGGTGACTGAACCTAGCCTCTCAGTATTTGCACTGGAATTGGTCATTGCTCTCAATATTCGATGTAACTGAACATTAATAAAAGTCCTATTTCTTTATATTTTCACAGTATACTCGTGTTATAACACGACAACGTGTCGTGACTATTGAAGATTCAATAGCCATTGATATCAAGCAGCATGCCAATGACGACAAGTTCAAGGTGGATGGAGATCTTTTATACTTTGAGGAGCGGTTGTATATCCCAAAAAGACTAGCACGACTCCGAGTTCTTCAATCTCGCCACAATTTTCCAACTGCGGGACATTTTGGATTCAACAAGTTCTTGAAGCTTATTTTTCTAGATTTTTGGTGGCACCAAATGTGGAAGGATGTGAAAGATTTTGTCCTCTCCTACGACATCTGTTGAAGATCCAAGAATCCTCGGCATCACCCTTATGGACTCCTACAACCATTGCCGATTTTACGTCGACCATGGTCTTCAGTTTCCATGGACTTCATCACGGACCTGCCATCATCGAACTCATTTGACAACATCTTTGTCGTAGTAGATCGGCTTACAAATATGGCGCACTTTGTTCCTTGCAAGAAGACATCATCTAGTGAAGTCATAGCAAGGCTCTTTCTCGATAATGTGTATCGATATCATGGACTATCAGATGATATCATATCATATCGAGGAACCCAGTTTGTATCAAAGTTTTGGAGATCTCTCTTTAAGATACTGAAGGTAGATATCAAGCTTTCTTTGGCTTTTCATCCTCAAACTGACGGCCACGATGGAACGATGGAACGATGTCGTAGTGTAAATGCTTATAGTATGTAAAAATTAATTCGAATACATCAAATATTAATAAATCTAAATGTATGTTAGAGTGGATAATAGATTAAATTAAAAAGAGTTGGTATGAAAAAACTTTATTTTGTTTTCCTTACTTAGTTTGATTATAGTATATAAAAGTTATAGATCCTTAATGTTAAGTATGAAGCCTTGAGAGGAGATAGGGGCCTAAAGATGAAGATTTAAACTAATAGGAGGTTAATTGGGGATTGATGAAACTAAGGCATGGTTGGATGAAGGTAGAAATAAGGATCTTCATCCCCATTGGTCGAAATCCATGCCCAATGAGCTTTTAGGAGGCTGCCCGCGACCTTGATAAGGGTTTCGGCGACTTCAAAGAGGCCATTAGGAAATCAGAGGCAAGGGTTGTAAAGTTTAGGGTTTTGGCTACAATTTTTGTGCAAATTTTATAGGGTTTGGAGTTAGGGTGAATAAGTTATAGCCGTTTGAAGTTAAGCTGTCAATTTGAGACCTACTGTTACTCTTTTGAGTTTAAGAGGAGTCGTACGGAAGCTTTTGGAGATCGGAAGGTGCGACTAAAAGGAAAACTTTAAGACATACATCTTTTGCGAAGGAAATTTTGCATTTGGAGTTTATGTGAAGGAGTTATAGGGAGTTAAAGACAGCGCATTCAAATCAAAGGCAGTAAGTGAGCGGTTTTGTTCAAAGTAGTGTTAGGAGCCATAACTTGAGTTTTCGAAAGAAATTTTGGCTCAAACTTTGGGAGAATGTAAAAATTTGTATTAAAAAGCTATCTATATAAGTTTCGTGGCATTTGGACTTATGGTTCGTGAGATATAAAGAAAATTGTGCGCAGGTATATAAAGATTAGGGTTTGAAGCGACTGTTAGGGTTTTGAAGATATCTCAAGATCAGCGACGAATTTGCGGTTGAAATTCGTTTTACAAATAAATAACATCATATTAGTACTTCATGTAAATTTTTTGCTTGTTTGGACGGTTGGATCAAGCGTTATGAGGTGTTGAGTTTCGGGAGAATTTCTACTCAAAGATATATAAGGTTTTAGAGTACTTCTACCATATTTTGGGTGTTGTTGGTTATTTAAGACTTAAGTATTTGGTGTAATTGTCCCAAAAGGAGAACTTATATATATAAAATTAAGATTTCCTTATTTTAAGCTTGATTGAGCAATTAGTGACAGTCAGAAGCCCAGCGCTTTCTTGAAGCAAAACCTCTCTACCCTGACAAGGGATGAACCAAGTCTTGGAACAATACTTATGATGCAGCATCAACTATCAGCAAGACAATTGGACCACATATCTACCGCTAGCCGAGTTTACATATAACAACATCCTCCATGCGTCGACTCAATAGACACCATTCTTTTTTAATTATGGATATCATCCAAAGCTTGATTTATTGAGTCCGTCAACAAATAATAATCTAGCAGCTAAAGGATTTGCGAAACAACTATCAGAGCTTCAAAATACATTGAAGCTTCAATTACAATCCGCTCAAGAATCCTACAAGGCATTTGTAGATAGATTTCGGAATCAAGCACCTACTTTCAAAATTAAAAATAAAGCATGGCTTCTTCGACAGAATATCAAGACCAAGCGACCATGTAATAAGTTAGACTATCGAAGATTGGGACCATTTATCATTTAGGAGCAAATCAATCTAGTGGTGTACTATCTAGAATTATCGACTTCTATGAAGGTACATCCAGTCTTTCATGTTTCTCTGTTAGAGCCTTATCGAGAGTCGTCTTTTCCTAGAAGAGTGCAATGTCCGCCACCTATTATTGAGATCGAGAACCATGAGGAATATGAGGTTGAAAAGATGTTAGATTAACGACGAAGGTGGGGCAAGTTGGAGTATCTTGTTCATTGGAGTTGCTACGATATTAATGAGCAAACGTGGAAGCCAGCTGAAAATCTCGCCAATGTGCCACAAAAGGTACATGAGTTTCATCAACAACATCCTCATAAATCTAAGCCGGTTCAACAATAGCTTCTTTCTAAAGCTAGCTCAACTAAGAATATAAGAAAGGTAGAGAGCACCACCAAAATTCACAGTTGATGTAGTTATTTTTTCCAAGATAAAGTAGAATTTTTTCAGTAGCCATAGTTTGGTCTTTTGATATGAATAGCCAAGAGATAAATACTATGCCAATCAGATTATCTCAACCGACTAGCTCACGAAGGCGACCCCAAGATGAAGAACTGCCTACACTACGATGACAACGGAGGATATCGAGTAACCGATCATTGGTGATTGTATTTGAGTTCGAGCCTGCTTACGATGGTCAACCAGAAGGCATGTTTGCAGGACAATTTCACAATGAGGACACGAAAGTTCATGCTTGTTTAGAAGTTGAAGGAATAGGCCACTACCGTTGGCTTCAAAGGTCGATGAACCACTTGCCTCGTGAACAATAGTTGGAGTTCATAGTAGACGTTATGCGACAGATCTTCATTTTCTTGGATTGATATTGATTAACAACAACATTGCTTCTCAGAGACCTCGAAGCTAAAGGAGGGGGTGATGTTAAGAACATAGTCCTTAGAACCTTTTAGAGACAAGTTTCTAGAACCTTCTAGAAGTAAGTCTCTAGAACCTTCTAGAAGCTTCTTAGTTGGTAGAAGATGTTAGGGACATAGTCCTTAGAACCTTCTAGAGATAAGTTTCTAGAACCTTCTAGAAGCAAGTCTCTGGAACCTTCTAGAAGCTTTCTAGTTAGTAGAAGTTGCTTGAGGAGCTTCCTAAATAGGAGTATATATTGGAATCGAGGTTGAAGAGTTCTTCAGTCTGGACAACACATCTCTTGGAGTTCTAGCTTACTTCTCTGGTGTTGTTCTTGTATTCATCTAATTAATCTAGTTCTTGCTAGTTCTTCTTGAATTTCTTGTTAGATCTCGAGTCTGTATTTCTATGTCCATGACACCTTGATACTAGAATTATTCTTAAATTCTAAGGTACATGAAGTATAATGAAAATAACCATAGGCATTACAATATTTGCATCTACTCACTTAATTTTGTGAAATTCAAAGGCAAATGATCTACTTTGTTTTGCTAACATTTCTTTGAAGCAAACAATTTTCTTTAGCAATAAAGAACCATCAGAATCAATCTTCAATTCTTCAAAATTCTCTTTAGTAAACTTGTGCCTAATATTCCTTGAATCCCTTAAGCTCTTTTTTCTTGACGCTTCTTCCATTTTTTCTTTAGAATCTTCTAATAAAGGTCCAGGACTAGGTTCCACCTTCTTATCTATTATCTTATATTTAATATCAACTACAATCTTTGGTGCTTGAAAAGATTTAATCATATTATAAACTTCTTTTAAATAAATTTTTATAACCTTATTATTATTACCTAATCCAATAGATGCAATTAATTCAAAAAGATCCTTTAGTCTATTTTTTTCATAAATACCAATGATCTTTTCATTATCTTTTAATATTTCTAATCCATATAACTTTTTTTTAATAGTACATAATTTCTTTCTTTTTTTTTCTTTTTAATTCCTTAATTTTCTTATATATAATACTTCCATTCTCAAAATTGCTAATAAATCTTGTATCATAGGCACCTACATCTTGCAAGATTATTCTTTTTGTACCTCTATAATCTTTCTTTATAGTAGTACATCTAAAAAATCCTTGAATTCTTCAACAACCCTTGGCAATGGATTTTTCTCAATTTGTTTCAATTTTTTTCATGTTTTGGAGGCACAATCAAAAATTGTACAACCTTTCTTTCATCCTTACTATGAATTTTGTTGAAAATAAGTAAGAACTTATATACTTGTTACTACATAAAATTAAATCATAATACGTTGCTGATATTCAAAAGAAAATAAAGGATTAAAAAATATAACTATGGTAGATAAGATAGCAATGGATAGTCTCGATAGAATGTTAGATGGATGTATTCATTAAAGGATGGAAATTATTCACTAGGATATCAATCATCCCCTATAAGTAATGGGTGATGGAAGTGAAAAACATCTTATTCCACACTTCACTTTGTATAAAACCTTGTTAATGTTAAGTATTGTAGCTTTTAACTTCTCTTTCTTCAATAGGTTATCGGTCCATCCACATTCTTTTGTAAGTTTCTTTGAAGTTTTATGAAGTCTTTGTTTTTGTATGGAATAGATCACATTGTTGTTAGGATTTTGATACTCCTAACTTTTAGATTCAGATCTAGATCTAAATCTTTGTTTTTTTTTACTTTTGATTAAGCGCATCTTGAATTCAAGGTTTGATTTGTACCTTATGGTGATATTATAGAATATTAGTATTATGTTTTTAGATTGATTTAAGATCCTTTGTAGACTAACTTTGTAGTTTCATGTGTTAAAAGAGCTTAAGTTACTTAAAAGACCACTTATCTTATTTAGAGATGATTTGTTAGCATAAAAGTGATAAAAGAGTGAAAAATCTGATTTGAAATGTTTACATTCATCATTGAACTTGTAAGAGGTCCTAGAAGTCAAGTTGAAAGTGTTTTGATAGTAAAAACACTAGTTTATTTACAAAAAGGGCATTTTGAGATTTTAAGGCAACAATTCCTTCTTGCAGGTTTTGAGAGCTTGAAGACTATTTTTCTTGATCTTTTTTTTATACATATCTTCTTTAAAGATGGCTTCAAGTGAATATGAAGGCTTAAGAGCAATTGAAAAATTTAGAGGTAAAAATTTCTGTCATTAGAAGGTAAAAATGGAACTTTTTTTGGCTTCTTTGGACCTATGGAAAATTGTAGATGAGAGTGAAGAGCCTCCAAGCATGCATGCTGATATAAAGAAAAAGAAGGACTATAAACATCGTGAAAAGAAGGCCTTTCAATTAATTGCATGCAATGTGGATAAAGCCAACTTCTCCCATATTATCTCATACTAAAGATCAATGGAAGCATGGAAGACTCTTTACAATATTTATGAGAGCAAGAACTTATCCAACATCATCTATTCAAGGAGGAATTTCTTCACATATAAGATGAAAGAAGGTGAAGACCTTGTAGCACACATCAATAAGATGAAGTTATTTGCAAATCAGCTTGGAGTTGTTGACAAGTTCTTAAAGGAAGAAGATATTTTCATGACTTTATTATGAGCTTGCTAGAATTCTACAACTACCTCATTGTGGTTTTGAAATCCATTAAGATGAAAGAACTCATAATAGAATATTTGACAAGAAGACTTAGCCATGAAATAACCAAGAATTAAAAAAAAAAAGTCTTCAAGTGAAGATTCAACACTTTACTCGCGATAAGGCAAGGGCAACTTTTCAAACCAATAAGGTAATATCAAAAAAATCTTTATTTGTAGCAAAGTAGGACATTTTATTTAAAATTGCTACAAAAGCAAAAGAATGGATTTATTGAAGAAATGATACAAATAATATACAAAGATAAGTTTGGAGGACTAGATTATGCATTCATAGCAACAAAAGGAGACCTCTATAGGTGCCATGTCAAGATGGATTGTGAATTCAGATTATTTTAAGTATATGACATCTTATAAGTATTTATTTGATACTTATGAGGCTATTTTAGTATCAAATGTGACTTTGGCAGATAGTAGTATGTAAAAAGCCGCTGAAATTGGCTCTATTATAGTAAAGGTGGTTGTAAATGGATAAATTAATAGGATCAAATTTAAAAATGTCCTCCATATGCCCAAGATGAAGTAAAATCTACTTTTAATGAGTAAACTTGTAATGGAAGGTTTTATGGTTTAATTCAATAAGAATAGATGTTTTGTAAAAATATTGTATCAAAATGTGGTTGCAAATGGCTCTAAAGAAGAGAATTTGTACTACTTCAAGTATGAAAAGCTCAATAGAGTAGAAGTAGTTGCATTTGTTGAGTTTACATCAAACCAATATAAGTTGAATATATGGCATTGTCGCCTTGGCTATTTAAATATGAAGAGCATGGTAAAGCTTAAGTCCATGGTAAGTAGCTTAGATCTTGACAAAATAAATCAAAATGTAATACAACTTACATATGAAGGATACATACAAGGCAAACAATAAAGGGCAACATTTCCAAGTGGTGTAGCAACACATGCTTTGAAGTTGTTGGAGATTGTCCATTCTAATGTATATGGACCTATGAAGAAGACAAGTATTGGAGGAATAAGGTATTTTTTCATTTTCATTTATTAGTTTTCAAGAAAAATTTGGATTTATATTCTTAAAGCAAAGCATAAGTTCTTTTGGAAGTTAAGAGAATTTAAAGTACTTGTTGAGAAATAAAGTGAGTGTAAGATCAAGGTGCTGCATACAGCTAATGGAGATGAATATATGTCTAATCAATTTGATGTTTATTTGAAAAATGAAGGAATCATTAGAAAAATAATAACTCCATATATTATTCAACAAAATGGTGTTGCTGGAAGGGCAAATCAAACCATTGTAGAGATGGCACAAAGCATGCTTCATGCTCAAAATTTTGATTATGAATTTTGAGCGGAAGCTATGGTGAATGCAGTATATACAAAGAGTAGGTGTTAAATAAGTACTCTTGTATCAATGATACTATGAGAAGCTTGGAGTAGAAGACAACCTTGTATTTTACATATAAAGACCTTTGGATGCATTGGATATACAAAGCCATTAAATTATATGAGGTCCAAACTTGATACAAAAGGTACAAAGTGTATTTTCTTAGGATATTGTGAAGGTACCAAGGCATATAGGCTAATGTGTTTGGACACCAAAAAGATCATCAAAAAATGTGATGTTGAGTTTTTAGAGCATAAAAGTGCTTGTGAGTACTTGGAGATGTGTCAAAGTAGAAATAATGATGTGTTTGTGGATACATTTCTAATTCTAGTGACAAGAAAAGAAGATGAAGAAAAGAAAGATGATAAAGGTGTGAATGAAGATGGAGAGGCAAAGAAGATGAAAAAGAAGGCCTTATGAATTCTAAGAACTAGCAATCAAGATGTTGAAGATTATAATGATAATGATAATGAAGAGTATCAACCTTTAAGTAAGAAAAGACAAGCTTTAAGAGAAAAGAAGCTTGAAATAGAGCTTAGAGTATAACAAGCTGAATCTCGTTCAAATGAAAGAAGATATTCCTTGAGAGAAAGAAGACCTCATAGGAAATGGTGGAAGAACCATATTTTTTCTCAAATAAATGAAGAAAATACAAATATTTTTTTTTTTGCTGATCTGTTGTCTTTGTATGATGCTATTAAGTCCTAAGATGCAATGAAATAAGAAAAGACTATAGAAAAAGAACACCAATCTCTTATGAGTAATGGTACATGGAAATTACCACTTCTTCCAACAAATTGTTCTAGTATGGTTGTAAGTATTTAGGACTAAAAGAAATGCAATGGATATAGTGATAGAGGCATTAGGCTTGAAAGTCTTTTGACAATTAGCAAAGTGGGAGTATTGAAGATCAGCAAGATCTTACATGCTTGCCACCACATAAAATTAAAGCATTGTAAGTTGCTAATATTCAAAAGAAAAAAAAAAAGATTAAAAGATGTTATTATAGTAGATAAAATAGCAATAGATAGCATTGATAGAATGTTGGATGGATGTATTCATCAAAAGATAGAAATTTTTCATTACAGTAGTAACCACTTCTTATAAGTAACAAGTGTTAGAAGTGAGAAACATCTTATTCCATACTTCACTTTGTGTGCAACCTTGCTGATACTAAGTATTGTCGCTTTTAACTTTACTTTCTTTATTAAATTCATATTTAAGCTAAACCATTATCAAGTACCTTTGTTTCCATTTGAGTTATAATAATATATGGTTGCTCCAAAATAAGAAGATAAGACATTGCATCTTGAACAATTTTTTTTTTCCCAATTGCAATGTCACCAATTCAAATTTTTACATCTAAATAAGTATCATATAATTCACCTCGTATATTATTAGCTACCTATATTGCTCATCCATGCTCTATATCAATTGGCTACCTTTGATTTATATAAAGATCCATAGGCATAAGATTTATCTCCAAACCATAATCAATCAAAGCAACAACTCACTCATCCATATCTCCAACTTCTACTAATTCCTATGTATTTGCTCTAGTCCAATGCTTTTAAGTATAATGAGTTAAAACTTCTTTATTCTTATTATTTTTATCATCAAAATATACTCTTTGATTGTGAGTCCTTCTCTCACTTTCTAATTATTTATAACATTTATCAAATTCATCTTCTTTATTCTCACATACTTGCACATCAATAGCATGATTTAATCCAACTTCTTCTATTAATTTTCTCTTTTATTTAATAATATCAATAATGACATCTTAAAATTCTTTCTTAGTAATTTTCAAAATCTTCTTTAATATAAATTCAAATTTAGTATTGAACATACATTCTTCAAATAATTCTTTTGAATCTATTGGCACTTTAATATTAGAGAGTAGGTTGTAAGATGTTAATTTATCTTTATCTTTTGTCTCCTTTACTTTTTCTTCTAATATTATTAAAGTATCTTTTGTGAAAAATTCTTGTGAAACTGCTTTACGAGTCTTATCTCCTCAAGTTTGCCTCTTGGAAGAATTTCCTTCTCTTGTATCATCAAGTTTTTTTTTCCTATTTTCTTCTATTAAAGCTTTATATTGGTTTTTAGTAATATATGCATATATTGACAAAGCTTCTACATGATCCTCTCAACTTGTAGCACCACAAATTATTATAACAGTTCTTAATAAAGCTTTCTATGGCATCTTTTCATTTTACATTGTAGAAATTGCAGAAGACCAAAGTTTATATGGTTGAACATTTCCAACAAAATTTTTTTGCCATCATTATCCATCCTAGTTCCATTACTTGTAGCTTCCATTGCTATAATCCTATGTATTGCCAAATAATTCTTAACTAATACTTTTATACCTCCTTTATCAAAATTAGTTTGGAAAAGATCACCAGTACCTTTCAATGCAATTTTTCTATCTTTCAAATAAACAATGCCTTCTTATATCATTTTATTGAATTCACTACAATCTTTTTGAGAATGAGAATCGTCATCACACCAAATATAACTTTATACATAGCCTTCTTTAAAAGTAGCCTTTGAACTTATTGTAGAAGTCTTCTTTTCAAGTTGTGAAAGTTTGATTTGAAGATCGTACATACCATGTTGTCATATTATATGGCATTTGGCTTGAGAATGCACCGGGCACTTAGCTATAGAAGATAAAAGAAAAATTGCGACAACAAGGCCTAACAACTCTAATAGATTTTTAAACAAATTATAATTAAAGATTAGCAAATATAATAAAAAATCAATCAAATTTAATCAAAATTTCAAAGGAATTATGTAAGAAACACAAAATATTCCTAGAGAACCTTTAAAGAATTATAAAGAAATAACATAGAAATTTTAAAATATATTAAAATAGAAATCTTAATAGAATATTAAAATAAAAAACTTAATTAAATCCTAGTCAAAATCTAATCAAATTCTAATCAAATTCTTGTCAAATCCTAAATAAATCCTAAATAAATCCTAGTCAATTTGTAAAAAAATCCTAATCAAATCCAAGTCAAATATTAAAAAAACTCTAACCAAATCCTAAACATATCCTAAATAAATTCTAAATAAATCTTAATCAAATCCTAAATTAATCTTAGTCAAATCTTAAATAAATCTTAATTTTATCCTAATCAAAACCTAAATAAATCCTAATAAAATCCAAAAAAAATCCTAACTAAATCCTATTCAAATCTTAAACAAACCTTAACCAAATCCTAGTCAAATTCTAATTAAATCCTAACCATATTCTAATCAAATCCTAAACAAATCCAAATCAAATCTTAAATAAATCCTAATAAAATCCTAAAAAAATCCTAACCAAATTCTAATCAAACCTTAAACAAACATTAACCAAATCCAAATCAAACATTAAACATATCCTAATCAAAACCTAATCAAATACTAAATATATCTTAACCAAATCCTAAATAAATCCTTGTAATTCCTGTAGCAAAATTTAAACCTTAATAACTAATGAGTGAACCCTTGATTTAAACTCAAATTTTTCATACTTCTTAACAATTAATTTGACAACAAATAAATTTTTTTTGAAGAAGATCGAATTCACAAAAAAAAAGATTAATCCTAATATATGCTTAGATATTGGTCGGCCTCCTTCTCCAATCTAAATGTTGAATTTCTAACACCAATATCTCCTTATTGAATTATTCAATTGATTTCAAATTTCTCAAATATGTAGGAAAATAAGTCTATTATTGTTACAAATAATTTTTACTCTATTCCAAGTAATTGATTGCAAGAAATCTAAGAAATCTCACTGGATGTAAAACTCTACTTTTTGAGACACTGACCCAATTAAACATCAATAATCTTCGATCCAATCCTTTGATCAAGCTTAAACTCACAGCATATATTAAACACATATTAATCCACAAGCCTTCAAAATTTCACTTATGGACCTATTGCCAAACTTACAAATTTCTCCAAAAAGTATCTGATTTTATTTCACAAATCTTTAGTCACCCAAAAAAAACCATGACTTTGCAAAGCTCTTATAAAATCAATACATACTCAAATCACCTTAAATCAATGGCTATCAGTACTCTATCAAGTTTGCTCTTTAATCTTGCTCTCTAATCTGCCAAAGAATCCCTCAAATCATCGTTGGAACTTGGTTTTGTGCCTCGAGGTCTGTTTTCAACCCAAGTTTATAACTAGCTCTCTTTAGATATCAATATCTATTTTTTCTGAATAATTTTTATTAGAATTTACTCTTACCTTCTTTTTAAAGATGTTTATATTATTTTTTTTTACTCTACCTTATTTTATCTTATTTATGGCCCTATAAAGTAAATAGAAGTTATTTTTTTAAAAAAGGCAGTATTGACACCTTTAATTTTTATATCCCTTGACTATTATCTATTTTTCCAAGATAATTTGTTATAATATATTTGAAATAAGATCTTCAAAAATATGATATTTTTTTCACTTTTTTATCTATTAGCCATTTTACATCACAACAATGTACAATTTCTTTGAGCTCCATATCTTCTTTCTTTAGTGTAGCTAGTGGAAGTTGGACAATAGGTACAATCAATTGTATAGTAGGTATTGGGATCTTTGGTACTTGTACCACTCTTTAAGTATCAATCCTATCATTTTTTTTTTCTCTTTTGGTAAGCAATTTAATAGCATCTTCAACAACCATCTATGTTATTGTCAACCTTTCATCCTCTTCTTTGTCTTCAAAAGGAAGCTCTAATTTCTCTTATAATTCTCTATTAGTAGCTTAAAGAAATAATTTAACCTTGTTTGGTCCCAATATAAATTTTTTCATTTTCAATAATCAAGAAAATTGCCTTTTAAATCCTCTTAATAATTTTGTAGCTTGCAAATTCTTATTAGGTCATTCAATCTATTCTAAGAATAATTTCTTAGTAACTCAATGAGTATCCTCCAAAAAATACTCATTCTTTAATGCATGTGAAAATACATCCAATGAACTTTCAAATTATCCCATAATAGATCTTATATACTTCCTTATCTTTGATTCCATAGCAAGCTCAAATAATTGATTCATCTCCTTCTCAAAAATACAATTCAATTCTATTTCCTTCACATAATATCTTAAATATTTAGAAATATTTTTTCCATCAAATTAGTCAATCTTATTAACTACTACTTGCAATGCTTTCGTTGCCAAACCCTCTTTATGACCATTGTTCTATTTCTATTGCATAAATAATGTAAATACTTGAAATAGTTTTACAAAGTTTGGATCAAGCTATATATCATGTTCACTAGTAGAAAATTGACTTGAAGTTCCACTAAAAGATCTACTTGAAGCTCCATTCAAGGATCTATCAAAAATTCCAAATTCAACCTTCTTTCTTTCTTGTACTATCAATTTTAAATAACCACAAATACAATCCAATACCTTCTAGTCCGAACTTTCACATCAAATTTATCATTTATGTTGTATTATATATCGTCCTATTTAGAAATACACCGACCACCTAGTTATAGAAGGTGGGATTAAATTTTACTAGTATTCAAAAATCCTAATATGTTTCATCCTTATAAAAAGAATGTAATTTGAATTTTAATTCAAAAATGCTTAAATTTAATACAAAGTACTCAAAAATACTCTTTTTAATAATTTCAACTATACATAAACTCCATTTGCCTTGTTACTTTTATAATAAGGTAATTTTGAATTTTCTTTGTAATCCTTAATTCTAATCAGCAAGCTTTAGCAAGCTATAGCTCCTAATCTAACTATCCATTTAGAAAAAAATATTACATAAAAATGCCATTATAAGTCTTCTATGTGTTCAAAAGAATTTATTCCTATTAAATTTATAAATTATGAGAAATCGTCCAAAAATCCACATTGATGTTATTTAGTCGCCAACTTGAAAGTTGATGCAAATGTCCAAGCAATGATTTTTTGTTTTCCAACTATTAACTTCGATTCAAAATTGGTGTATAGCTTGATCTTCAAATCTTCTAATACCATGTCAAATTTCACCTTGATCTAATGGATAAATCTTCAAATATCATAGAAATCCTATCAAATTCCAAACTGCCAACTTTTGATATCTTTTTTTTTACCAAAACCCAGATATCTTCTAATTGCATTATTAGATTTTTACAAATTTTTATAAATACATAGTACACCTAATTAATCAAGTATTATCAAATTTTGAACTATAGATATAATATCAATTTCAAGAACTAGCCAAGAATGCTAGTCCTAATTCTATTGTATAAATTCCAAGTTGCCAATACAGATCCTAATTTTGAACAATAATTTCTAAAGTCCAAACAAACTCTACAAAAACAAGCCTTTCGTCTCTAGAAGAAGTTCTAAGCTACTTCTTCAACTCTAATCTTTGATATACAAATGAAATCCTATTTTATCCTAGGTTGTTGTTTTAGTAGCTAGAGATTTGATTACAACCCTGTCTCACAAATGGTCAATCTATGGATATAAATCTAACCTATTATAGGAATTTTTTAGTCCAATCTTATCCTTAATTTAATCCTAGTATCAACCATGTTAATAATTTACTTCTTTTAATCTAATTTTATCAATTTATGGTCTTTTTAAGGCAGTAAAAGAGTCTCTACAATATAAAAGGTAAAATTACTAACCAACCTTTAATCTTCTAACTATTAAGATAAGGAAATAAAGTAAGAGGCTTTTATAAAAGCCATGTTTAAATATCTTGAATTATTATTGAATCAAGATAACTAGATATTAATTAAAAATTTAATTTTAATTATATTTTCATCATATAATTGTATTATATCATATCAATGCTAAAAAAATTCCTACTAATTTTTGACCTTGTTGATTCTTTAAGGATGTAAGTTAGTTTGATCCTCACCAAATCTGTATGTAAGTGAGCTTCGACCTTTGTGACAAAATTGACCATCTTTTTAAAATTAACCTAAATCTAATCTTAATTCTATTTTATGTAATTACTAGTTCTATCTATCTTTGGAGTATAAAGAGATACAAAAGTCATTTATTTTACTAAAATGAGCATCTATTATATACAACAAGAAAAAAATTGAACATATAACTTACTCAAGCAAAATAAATTATTAATCCACCATAGAGATCTTCAAATACAATGAACTAGAATCTCTGGATTCTACTACGCTCTCATAGTTGTGCTTCTACACTTGTATAAATCTTTTTTTTTTTGTTCCTTTGCAATGGCACTGAAATTAATTGATGTGTGCATAATAAAGAACTCAAGTGATCCATACGAGGATTAGAAGAATCTTTTAGCTTGACAACTTCAATGATCAAGATTTTATTTTGTCATACATTCTTTTAGAATTGTCGTTGCAATTAACAATATTTTAAATTAATTTTAGAATAGTAATAATTTCAAAAACTTTCATAAAAATATTAAAGATGTAATGTATGTAACTCTTATTACTCAAATAATTTAAAATTAAATCAAATTATTTGAATGATTTGAAAAATTTAATGTTTAGATCAATTTTAATATTGGTAATTATAAAAGTTAAAGGAAGTGTTGCTAATGAATTAATTTGAAGAAATAATTTGATTAGTGATAAATTTTCTTATTTTTATTAAATTAAAAATTTCAGAAAAAAAATAAAAAAACTAAAAATAAGTAAGAATGCACCAATTCTAGAAGTAAAAAAAATAAAAAATAAAAAATAAAAATAAAAATTTAATATATCTTTTATAATCTTTTACAACAATAGATGTATCATATATTAATTACTCTTTTAATCTTTTAAATAATGATGTACAAGAGATGCACAATAACATGCATTACCATGTGATAAAATACCAACATAAAAATATTTAAAATATTCTTTTATTTTATAAAAGATACTAATATATTTTATAATCAAATATTTTTATATAATTTTAATTTTAAAATACCAAAGTTACAATAGTCATATATTTGATTTTTATATTGCATGTTATAAGGAAAATAATAAGATTATTTTATATTATTACAACAATCAAATATTTTTAGCAAAAACCATACATTTGTAATTTTTTCTATTCGATTAATTATATTAAAAATATAAAAATTTGTAAATATATATATATATATATATATATATATATATGTTTTTTAATTATTTTAATACTTATATTGCATATAATAGAAATTAAGTTTTATAATATATATATATATATATATATATATATATATATGCATATATTTATTAGAAATATTTTGGATAAAATTATTTTATAAATATATTAATAATTTTTTTTTTTTATTTAACATGCATATTCATTAGCAAAACAAATAACTATATTTGTTAAAAAGAAGAAAAAATATCATATATATCATTGAAATATCTTGAAATATTGGAAATATTCTTATATTTTTGATAATAGCAAATATATCCTTAAGTATGATAAATTATATTTAATATAATAAGAAAGAATATATTTTCATTAATTTTTTTTTTTTTTTTTTTTATTTTAAATGAATCACAAAACTCAAGCAACTTCAACTCTCTTGTCCATAGCCTCCTTGTCATCTATTCCGTAGCCTTGCACACTTACTAATATTGAATAATACCTTGCAAAGCTTCAAGCTTTTTATATAAACTAAGTTTCATTTTACTTTACAATGCAACTACTTCAATATTCTACTCTTAAACAAAATCTGTCACAATCTGATAAAAAAGCCTAACTTCAAGATTTGATATGTATTTCATTGTATCTTAGGCCCTTTGCTGCCATTAAAACTTACTTTGGAATTTTAAATAAACTTTTTATATTTTATTATTTGCTACAAGATATTCTTAAATTTTTATTAGATATAAATTTGATATTGAAAAAAATCTTAATTGATAATAGAATAATATACTTGATAAAACTAGATCCATCATTAATGAAAACAAAGATTTTGAATTAGTTGTATTTCAATTAGTTAGATTATTTATAAGAATTTATTTAATAATAAAACTTTGATTTTGAATATTACTACTATTAATTGATTTTTGGACCTAAACCAATCTTTATAATAGTTAGTAATAATGGTATGCAAAAAAGTATTGCTTCTATATATTAGAATTAATTTCATACTCCAAATTTTTGTATTATATAATATCTTTTCATAGTTATAAATTACATATTTAACTTTGATTTTTGTGGATAAAACATGATTTTTACTTGTGAGAGTGATTGAAAGTTTCTATTAATATAATTTTTCAAATGATTGCTTAGTCATGGCTTTAAGTTGGATAACATCCTTAAATTTCTTGCTGAATAGAAGCCATACTAATCATATTATTTAAAATTGAAATAATGATTTGACCTTCATTGTAGATTGTCTACAGTATAAAATCTTAAGAAAAGAGAAATGTGGTTGGCTATTGAGAGAAATTTAAGAATAGTAGCAAAGCTACTTTTGTAATGAGTTGATATATTTATTGACGTGAGACTAGTAATAATAAATATATTCAATAATTAAGTTAAAGAAGATAATCTCTCCTATGAGCAAACTTGAAAGATAAGCTATATCAAGCTACTTATTATCTCTTTGCTCAACATAGCTTTATAGACTAATACTATTATATTTTTGAGAGGTTCAAAATTGGTGTCAATTTTAATCAAATCTAGTGGTGAGCATATAATAGCCAAATTCCTTCAATTTATATTGAATAAGAAGAATTATAATCAAAGTTTGAAAAATTTTGAAACTCTATATCTCTGTCCTTATTCTTATTCATTATAAAAATAAAACTTTTCATTTGTATCATAGTGATAGTAGGTCTTTGGTTACTATCAAATTTGGTGTCAAGGTCATGCTATTTTATATTAAAGCATGCTTATTTATATAAATTTATTACTTAAATTGATAGCCATTATTTTTTTTGTAATTACTATGTATGATTATTATTATATTTAATTAGTAATATAATATCATAATTTTATTATTATTATTTAATTTGGCCCTCAAAACTTATGATCTATATGTTTGTTATTTTGGTACTCATATGGCCTAATAAATGATCTTACTAATATATTATTTATAAAAATGTAATGTCTTCTAATACTCTCTCTTACATGATATATACTATACTTCCTTTGTATTCTTAATATTGCTAGTTTTTGACATTGAGAAGCTATATTTTGTCAAATTACTTAGGATTCTTTTAAAGATACTCTAACTATTCTTTTTTTAATTCTTAAATTCTATGTTGGATTTTTTTTTATGTATAATTTTTTTTATTGGAAGTAATAAAGGTCAAAGTTGCAAGGTTAAGTGGAGCTAATTTATTACCGATTTTACTAAATAAGTTAGTAATGAATTATATATGGCTAAGTTTGAAGATCAATAAGGACTCATTTTTGTTATTATGATTTTGTAGAGTGAGCATGTAATGGCAAGAAGAAGTCAAGTTGTCATTTGAATAAAATTTATAAGGCACTGGTCGAGTTTATAAAGCTTAATAGAATTAGATATCTTTAGAATGTATTGAAAAATGGATTGTTTATAAAGCATGTAAATTTTTATTTTTATGACGACTTGCTTGCATTTAAGTATGTTTTTCATAAGGATCTCTTACAATTTTTGAAGTATAAAAGAAATAATATTGGAAGTAAGATGTGTAGTCTCAATAACTTTTGTAACAAAGTTGGCATAATTGATTTGAAAAGCCTATATTAAGGATGAATTTTCATGGCTCCAATTACATAGTTTTTATGACTTTAAATCTAATCTTATTAATTATATACAACAAAGCTATTCTTTCAAGTTATGCCTATATCAATTAATCCTTATAGATATTGTAGAACTCATTTTGTAATACTCTTGTATGCTTGAAGCACATTGGTTATAAATCTATTAAGTACAATAATGACATATCATAAATTGGATCTTGTGTGTATAATAAATATTGGAATACTTATAAGGCTTTAGTATACTTCTATATTTGTTGATTTTAAATCTATATTAGAATGAAGTTGAGCCAATTTTCCTATTGAAGTAGAGCAATGGTTTAACTATTGTAGGCTAATTTTTTTGAGTAAATTGGCAATGTATTTGTATTAAATTAATAGCAATTCTTTTAATTTTTTTATAAAGTATAATTCCACATAGAGCTTTATTTAGCCTAAGTTTGACTTTTTGTATTTTTTTCTAAAGCTTCTTTGATGTTTTGAAATTTGATGATATCATGTCCTACAAGTATGATATTATTAATAAAGAAAATCAAAAAAGCATAGAAATCTAAGGTAATTACTCTAGTATATAAGTTATGATTGTCATTGCTACAAAAGAAGTCTAGATTTGTGATGTACAAGTTAATATCTGCATGTCAAGCAAGCTTGAATTGCCACAATCCATATAAGGCTCTTTTCAATCTCCAAATGAGATAGTTGCATGTATTGTCTTCAAAACCTTTGGACTAGGTCATATACACCTCATCAATTAGTGCGTTGTTTAAGTACCTGATTTTAATATTAAGATATAATAATTTCCATTTCTTCCACACTATTAAGAGTACTACTATCCAATTTATGGTTCACTTTATAATTGGTGAGAAAATTTCTTGATAACATAGTCTCTGCCAATGTTGAAACTTGTATATCACCAACTATGCCTTAAGTTGCTTGGATGATCCATCAACTTTGATATTAGTCCAAAAAACCTATTTTTTTGTAATATGTTTCTTTCATGAAAAAACTTCTTTGAAGATCTAAGTGTTGTTTTTGATATTATTGACTTATATGAGCTTGTATTGGTTTTTCTATGGCATATGAAAATTTTAATGGAATTATCAATATGATTGTATTTATTGCTATTGTTAAGATAAAGAAGCATAATTGCCATAATTTATTAATAAAAAAATGACATCTATTCTACCAAATATTTTTCTCTATCTAGTGTTGTATTTTGTGAAGTTTGCTTAAAAATGCATTAGACACCTAGTTGTAGAAGAAAAAATAGAACTTGCAATAAAAAGATCTTAACAACTCTAATAAAATCCTAAATAAATTTGTAAAATTTATAAAAATTAACTTATAAATAAGCACAAATAATTTCAAGAAGATTACACATATCAAATAGATGATAAGCTTAAAATTCCACTTAACTGCTAATTGTCTCTTTTTTCCAACCTTAATGTTGATATTTCCAAATCATAATCTTTTAATTTCACCATTCAATTAGTTTCAATTTTTTTATAATTGTTAAAATTCAAGTTAATTATGTTTGAATAAAATTTTATTTCAATCCAATTGGTAAATTTATAGATATCTTAAAAATCTTATCTATTCTTTTAAATCCCCATTTTTCAAATCATAACCTACAAAACTCTTGTATTCTATAATATAACTACTTGATTGACCTCAAATTTTTCACAAATAATAAAAATAAGAAAAAAAAATATTCAAATTTTTATTTATAAATATACAACAAAACTTAAAAAAAATTCAAATTTATAAACTTATTTTTATTTTTCAAAATTTAAATCTAGTAAGTACATTACTAACTTTCAAAATCTCTCAAAACCTCAATATAAATCCAAATGATATGAAACCAATACTTAAAAATCTCTTCTCTAATTTCTTCTCAAATCTATCTCTTTGATTGATAAAAGAATCCTCAAAAATAGTAAAGATGCTTGATTTTGTGCCTTAGAATCTGATTTCGACCTTGGTTTGCAATTAATACTCTTTGAGTATCAATTTTTATTTTCTTGAGATAGTTTTTGTTAAAATAAATTTTTAACTTCCTCTTATATATGCTTATCTCCTTTATTTTTCTAATCTACCTTATTATGTCTTATTTATGGCTATAAAAAGTAAATTTAATTTATTTTCAAAAAAGATAATTTTAATATTATAAGATTTTATTACATGCCTATCTTTATTTATTTATTTTTAATTATATCTTTGTAATTAGGGTCTCTTATAATAATTTTTTTATATTCTTTTACCTAATAGCCATGTTATTATATGATACCAAATCATAAAAATAATATCTCTTAGTTTGAATGTTCTAATCAATAAATATAGCTATGTCAAAAAATTCCACTTCTTTCTCCTATTGTTTTCTTGTTTTCAAGATTTTTTTTATTTTCATAGTGATTATTTATAAATTAAGAAATGATCTTCTTGGTCAACTAAGATATATATACTTTCTTATCCAATGGCTCCATTAGCTATAATTATTATATTATTTCAATTTTTTGATTTATTTCTTGTGAAAGTATTGTGGAGAACCTAAATTATAATATATTGTATATTTCATTAGATCATCTAATCTTGCCTCTACTACATTTTCTTTTAGTAGGATGTTATCTTTTTTGTTTGAAAAATAGTACTTTTCTATAATGTGTTGCTTTTAAGATTGACATGCTTCTTTGATAAATAGCTTATTTGTTAATTTTTTAAAATTTAAAAATTTGTAGAAGAAAAAAAGGCCTAAAAAGAGGCCTTCAGATTCTTAAGTTAGGCCATTGAATACAAAATGGACTTGTCTTCATTCTAGTAGTTTCTTGTCTAATAACTATAATTGGATTTTGAATTTATTGATCTTTTATAAATAATCTACTACAAAGCTTTTTTTTATCTATTTTGGTTGAGTATAACTAGTTCAATAATAACATAATCTTTATTAAATTTTTGTTGTCAAAAAGATCATATAAGGCTTTTCATGCTTATATTGGATCATTAATATTTGTAATATAATAAATAATATTACATTTTATAAATATTATTAGTATGACTATTGCTCTATATTTATTATATTGGTATTATTAGAATATTGAAGTATTGATGAAGTTAATGACCCTGGCAATGTCAATTGTTTTCTATCAATTGATATTTTGTAGACAAATAATATGCCAAGGTTTATCTTTCATAAAAAATATATTTACTTTTACCTTTGATACAAAAAACTTATTGGATCTTTTTAACTTGTGTGTCTTGATCATTGAAAAAGTTGATTCTATAGTCATGATACTTTGATTATAGATGAGCTCTCTCTTTTGCCTTAGAATCACTTCTTTTTGGTGAATGGAAGTGCTATGAAGTTCAATTACTCACTTAAGTTTATTTGATCATGTGACTTCAATAGTTTGCTATAGTGATCTATTCTTGCTCTTATATCTTTCTTTTCATCTTTGAAATTTAAAAATATTAACTTATTTTTTACCATTTGATTGTTTTCATTTCTTATAATGAATTTTTAGCACTAATTTTGCCATCTAATTTAGAAATCAGCTTTGTTACCATGTAAGAACAAAAAAAGAAATAAAGCCACATCTAAAATATAAGTACAAAATAAAGCCATTACTCTTTTTATAATGTATGATTAAAATATGCTTATTTACATGAGTTTCTTACTTAGATTAGTAACTGTTGTTCTTGTTGTGTTCAAGCATCAATATACCAAATCAATTGAACTAATAGAGGTGGGTTCGAACATGGGAAAAGATTTTTTATATGAATTGGGTATGTTAGTGTCACAATTAACTGTACTCTAACTATCTAAAATCAATTATCAAACTACAAAACACCAAGGCTTATTACTTCCATCTTAATTCAACACTTAATCCATTCTACAACTATCAATTCAATAATACTTCTATATTCTTATCAATTCATCTCTTGCTTACTCTCTTTGTAATTTATATATATTCAATTATTGATCTTTAGCTTACTTATTATATTTAATTTCTCAATTCATCACAAAGAATTCAATATCTTCACTTAGCACAATACAATTTGATAATCTCAATTCTCAAGGTCACAGATTTTCTCCAAAATGGTCAATCCAAAGTCATATCCCACAATATTCTAATCACAATTTCAATAATACTTCTCTCAATCACAATTCTTCATAAACAAATAATAAAAGTAAAGAAAATAAAGAGGTAGCACCAAGCTTATCTCTACTTACGACTCTCTCACTCTGGCCCCGATCTCTCTTTTCTCAACCTCTTTATCTTATCAAAAGATGGACCATTGTCTAGCAGATTCCAAAGGTTATGACCCTTTGAATTCTTAACCATTTGTTCCACTAATAACCTACTGTTACTAATTAAACTGCCTAACAATAAGTCTAATTCTCAAGGTTATCAATAACTAATTAGTAACTTACCACAAAATTTATTTACCTATTCTACATACCCCCACTCCTAATTGTCCAGCGCCCTCACAAACATTATTTAGCCTCAACTTATAAAGACGTAGCAGCATTGGCTTCTTAAGTCAATGGCATTGGCTTACTACCCTTTGAATTGGTGACCTTCTCCTCTGCTACATCTTTGTCATCTTCCTCAATGTTTGATGGTTCTCCATCCAAACGTGCCGTCAGATCTTTATTCAACAAATCCAATTTCCGTACCTGAGACTCAAGATGACAATTTGGTTGTCGTGCTCTTCCAACATCTTCTGCCATTCTTCTATCAGTTTCAAAGATATCCCCAAAGATGTTGTCATTGAAACTAGTGCATTGATCTGCACTAAATTATTGGCCTCCTTCTCTAATGTGGCTAGTTTAGTCTGCAACATTACAACCTCTACCTACAACTGCTGTTGCCGTTCCTTCCAATCGATCTCCATCTATGTTTTTTCACACACCATGTTTGCCATCTTTTCTTTTTTGCCATTCACTTCTCCTTTTCTACCATCCACTTCTCCTTAACCACAAAAGAAAACACGATGCTTGTCAAGAGTCCCTCTCCTACTTTTTACTATGGTCCAATTAATTGGATCGACTCTCCTTTTTGTAATAGAAAATCCGTCCTGGGTTTATGTATAGTAAAGTTTAAGCCAATTGCCATTGATCCATGTACTAAATTTAGTACCCATAAAATCTTCCAATTACACTGAACCATTTGGAAATCCGTCAATAACTAGATATGGCCCATACCATCGAACTTAAAATTTTTTTAGAAATTTTTTAAATCAACTATTATAAAGAAGTATCAAATCATTTGGCGTAAAAGCCTTTGGTCTAAGCTTACTATCGTAATAAGTCTTCTTTTATTTTTGTATAGTTTCCATTATCATTAATTTATTGGCTCTAGTTTCATCTAATTTTTCTAATTCTTCTAAACAGTGTCGTAATGAATGATGATCTTCCAATCTATTATCTATAGCAATTTGTAAACTTTGGACTTCTAATTCAATAGATAATATTGCTTCTTCGCCATAAACCAATTGAAAAGAGGTAGCATTGGTAGTAACTTTATATGTAGTATGGTATGCCCATAAAGCTGCAAACAACTTAGTGTCCCAATATGTTCCTACTTTTGAAACTATTTTTATTAAGATTTTACATAAAATTATATTAGACTTTCCCGTTTGTCCATTGGCTCTAGGGTGATATGGTATAGTCTTACGATATTTTATCTTGTATTTAGCCATAAGTGCTTTGATTGTACTATTTATAAAATAAGTTTCTCGATTAATAACCAATTCTCATGGACAACCAAACCGTGTAATAATATTTTCATACAAAAAGATTGCTACTATGCTTGCACTTTCGATTTTCATAGCAACAACTTCAGCCCATTTTGTAACATAATCTGTTGCTATTAGTATATACCATTTTTTTCTATTTCTCAAGGTTGATGCAATTAGTCCTACAAAATCAATTCCCCATTTTTTAAAAGATGCTTGAGCCAGAATTGGTATTAATGGCATTGTCGAAGTTCCAATAGGTTGACTTGTTCTCTGACATGGGTCACAATGATGGACAAATTGGTGGGCATCTGCAGACATTGTTGACCACCAATAACCAGCCTGTAAAGCTTTACGAGCCATGCTATCCCTTGCAATATATCCACTACAACTGTCCAAGTGGCAACCTTTGAATATAGTACTCACTTCAATCTGATAAATACAGTGTCACAAAACTCCATCCTTGCCTTCTTTATATAAAGCTTCACCAATCATCGTATAAGGTGCACATTTTAATATTAAGCGTCGTTTAAGTTTTTCATTAAAATTAGATGGGAAGGTTTGAAATGTCAAGTATTGAATTATTTCACTATACTCTGGAGTAATTACATCTACCGCAAACAGTTCCGCATCGTGTAGTGCATCGTTAATGGGTTCATTGCTCAATATATTTGATAACCGAGATAAATGGTCTGCATGTCAAGGACAAAGACTCGATGAGGGAAAATATACACCAAAAGACTATCTCGATATAATAAGTCAAAATATAAACTAGTAGGTATATTAAAAGGAAACAGGAATGGCTATTGCCACAAGACAAGAAACTAAAGTCTCTTGAACCTAGACTAGAAGCAAGAAAGGAGTTGACAAGAGTGAAGAAGCCTTCACTCTTGTCTCTATATATACTATCTAACTAGGGGCTACGTGACGACGTTCTATAGGACCTCCAATATGTGTTGACTTTGTAGGACACATGCCTTGACTTACAAGGCAAGTTTTTCTACGTGTGGGCCACATAGTTAGCTTGATCTTCAAGCTAACAACATGTGTGGCACATGGCCAACTTGTTGACCACGTTTCTAATCCAAAAAGTCAATTAAAGACACCTATGAAGTCAAAGCACTGTCTAGGAAGTTTCTAGGAAGCTTCTATATTAAATATTATAGAATTAACTTACTTTTATCTACTTTTACTTATTTCTACCTATTTCTATATGTAATTATTAGCTTACATGATTATGGCCGTGACATTACCCCCCCTTCTAGAGACGAGTTCCACGAGGAGCGGTCATCATATGTTGAGGAAATCTATGATGCGACGAATTGTATTCGCCACATACTCTGATCTCTGTTCTCTTCGAAGATGATTGATAGGGCCTCTTAACCATCGGTAGTGTCCCATACCAGGGCGGGAAGACCACCCAGTTATTAAATCATTATTGAGGCCTTCATAACTTCCTTCGAATAGAATATTCAGAACACCATCAGGAGTTGTTCCTACCTCTAGCAAAATCACCAAACATCGGGAGTCCCTTCCCAAATCGTGATACCAAACGCGTTGTATCTCACCATCTGTTCGAGGAAGAACATGTCGTTCTTGAAGATCTTCATCTCGATTGCGTCGTCTTGAAGGTTGTGACAATCGTAATGTCTCGTCCAACAGGTCAGCAAACGAAGGTTCTTGAGTTGAATCCGCTGGTTGTTGGCTCTCTATCTAATTAGCGTCACAAATGTAAAGAAGTTACAAACAAGGATAGGAAATTGAATGTTATCTTGCCTCAATCTTGTCTCTTTTATAAGAGAGATTTTCATCTTGGTTTTGATGGATGTCGTTGATAAAAAACTTTGACTTTAGCTAATGCATTTGCTAGATTCCTGGATGGCTCCCATGTGCGTTCACTAATATCATATCCGCGCCAATGAACAAGTTATTCTAGCTTATTTCGGTGCCGCCTTGAGTCTAATATCTCTTCCACCTCAAATTCTTCATTATTATCTACTTCTATAGGAGGCGGTGGCATTTGTCTTCTTCTTTGTATATCCACTGTCTTATATGGTTCAAGAAGAGATACGTGGAATACAGGATGGATCTTCATTGACTCCGGTAGATGTAACCGATATGCAACTGGGTTGATCTGTTCAGAAACAGAAAAGGGGCCAAGCCTACGATAGTCCAACTTATCACAAGGTCGAGTAGTCTTGATATTGCGACAAAGTAGCCATACCTTATCACCCACGTTGATTTGTGGTTGCTCCTTACGATATAGATCTGCGTTTATCTTTTGTCGTTCTTGAGCTTCCGTCAATTGTGTCTTCATTATTGCATGTAACTTTGACAACCGATTTGCCATATCTTCTGCTGCAGGATTATCAACTTTTGAAAAATCAAAAGTATCAAGTCGTGGATGATAGCCATAATTGGCAAAGAAAGGTGTTTGTTGCGTGGAAGACTGTACCGTATTATTATAAGCAAACTCTGCCAATGGCAGAAGGGTTGTCCAATCATCTTGTTGGTAGTTGATAGTACACCTTAAATATTGCTCCAAGACTTAGTTTACGCGCTTTGTTTGTCCATCAGTTTGAGGATGGAAAGCCGAAGATAGCTTTATGTCCACTTTTAAAATCTTGAAAAGGGTCCTCCAAAATCTTGACACAAATTGAGTTCTCCTATCTGATATGATATCTTTAGGTAATCTATGATAGCGATAGATATTATCAATGAAAAGCTTAGTTGTTTCTTCACCTGTGATAGATTTTGTACATGGCACAAAATGTGCCATCTTGGTGAAACGATCTACTATCACAAATATAGAATCATAAGATCTTGAGCTTGGAAGATCTGTGATGAAATCCATAGAAACAGAAGACCATGGTTGTTCTGGTATAGGTAATGGCTGAAGAAGTCCGTAAGGTCGATGACGAGGAATTTTTGATCTTGAACAAATATCACATGATTGTACAAAGTCTTTGACTGACTTCCACATTTGTGGCCACCAAGAATCTCTTGATATGAGTTCCAAAGTCTTATTATATCTTAAGTGCCCTGCTGCTGGAAAGTCATGACGTGCTTGAAGAACACGTAAACGTGCTTCGTCTTTTGGAACATATAGGCGTCCTTCAAAATATAATAGATTATTCTTGAACTCAAACTTAGAAGGATCATGAGACTTGGAAGAATTATTCTCGATATCATAAACAAGAGGGTCTGAGGACATACTGGACTGGATTTGCTTGAGAAAAGTTGAATCAACAGTCAATGTTGATTTCATTGCTCGGAGATGAAATTGCTCTGGTTTCAAGAGGACCGTTCTTTGTTGCTCAAAAGCTGCATCTCCTTCTTTTGGTGCAAAATAAGAACGTCTAGATAGGGCATCGGATAGACCTTGTTGTTTTCCTGGCCGATAAGTGATAATGAACTGGAATCTTGACAAAGACATACTTCAACGAGCTTGACGACGATTCAACACGCGTGCTGACATGAAATACTCATGGTTCTTGTGATCTGTATTCACAGTGACTGGACTAGAAGCGCCTTCTAGATAATGATGCTATTCTTGAAAGGAATCCACAATCGCAATAAGTTCTTTATCGTAGATCTCATAATTGATCTCGGCTGTTGAGAATTTTCTTGAATGAAAAGCTATCGGATGAAGTTTGTCATCTGTTCCCATTTGTGATAAAACTGCACCCAAGGCAAAATCTGATGCATCTGTTTCCATAAAAAATGCCTTGGAAAAGTCAACACGATATAAGACTGGTGTAGAGACAAACGATGTCTTCAAGGCTTCAAATGCTGCTTCCGCTTCTTGATTCCATTGGAATTTATCTTTACTAGTCAAGCGTGTAAGTGGAGCTGCAACTCGTGAGAAATCTTTGATGAAGATTCGATAGTAATTGGCAAATCCCAAGAAACATTGGACATCTCTTACCGTCCTTGGAATCTTCCAATCCATGATTGTTTGGACTTTCTTAGAATCCATCATGAGACCATCATTTGAAATGATGTATCCTAAAAAGTCAACTTGAGTAGTGTGAAATACACACTTTTCCATCTTGGCGTACAATCCTGCATCTCTAAGTTTTTGTAATACTTGACGAACATGTATTTCATGTTCTTCGTCATTCTTAGAATAGATCAGGATATCGTCTAGATATCAGATGATAAAATTGTCTAAGAATTCATGAAATACATCATTCATGAGATGTTGAAAAGCAGCAAGTGCATTCGTCAGTCCAAAGGGCATGACATTATATTCGAAATGTCCATACTTGGTTCGAAACGCAGTCTTCCATTCATCTCCTTCTTTGATCCGTACTAGATTATATGCTCCTCTTAGATCTATTTTTGTATAGATCTTAGCTTGATTCAAATGGTCAAGGAGTCCTGATATCAAAGGTAATGGATACCTGTTCTTGATTGTGATCATGTTGAGTCCTTGATAATCAACACACATTCGTAAAGATCCATCTTTTTTCTTTACGAATAGAATTGGAGCTCCTGTTGGAGATTTTGAATGGCGTATGAAATTCTTTGCTAAATTCTCGTCAATATATGTCTTGAGTTCAGCCATCTCATCTTGCGATAAACTATAAATTGGTCCAAATGGTGGCTGAGTTCCTTCCTTGAGGTCGATTGAACAATCATATGGGCGATGCTCAGGAAGAATATCTGCATTCTTGTTCTCAAAAACATCTTGATACTCCTGATATTGACTTGGAATGCCAATTGAAGTCTTTACGTTTTCAAAAATAGGTGCAGCATAAATAGCAAAAGTTGATCCTTCTTTTGCTGCGTGTATAAATGCTTTTGCACCTATCAGTACGGGTTTTACTGTACTAGACTTATAATTTTTTACTTGGTTCGTAGAACTATTAATAACGCTTTTGGAAAAGTCAAGTTTACGCGAATTCCAATCTATTCGAGGGTTATATTTTTCTAGCCAGGATAAACCTAAAATAACTGGATTGGACGGGGATTTAATTATGTTAAAAGCTATGTAGCTATCATGACCGTCTATTGTTACTTTTATAGGATGAGTTTCATGAGTGACATCTCCAGAAGACAAGGGACGACCATCTATGACTTCTACATGTACTGGTTTAGGTTTCTGTACATAGGGTATTTTACGACTTTTAACAAATTGTTCATCTAAAAAACATGCTGAGGCTCCCGAATCTAATAAAGCAGAGGCTTTATAATTCTTAGGTCCTAAATATAAGTCTATTATAAAACAAGGAGAAGGTTCTGAGGAGAGGATAGGACCTTCATTAGGAATTGTACAAGGTTCCAGCTGCACGGTCCCTATTGTAGCTGGACGAATCCGTTTTCCGACATGTTGTCTTCTTTGACCGTCGTACCCCTCATTTTAAAGTTGCGTCGTTTCTTTGGACAATGTTGAGCAGTGTGCTTAGGTTCTCCGCAATATAAACATAATCCTTCTTGACGACGACGAATCTTTTCTTGCTCAGTTAGGGATTTAAAACGTACCGCGTCAATTTGTATGTCTTCTACTTTTGAATGTACTTTTGGCAAAGATGTTGATGTTGTCATTGAGTAATAACGTTGAGGTTCCCGTGAATGATTCTCGGATCGAAATTCGAAAAGTCGATTATCACATTTTATCGCAAAATCGATTGCTTGACTCAAAGTTTGAGGATCAGGTAAGTTGAGCATCAATTTCTTTACTTCGTATTGCAATCCATAAAGAAATTGACTGATGAGTGCAGCATCATCTCACTTGATGTCAATTGCAAGTTGTCGAAATTGTGAAGCATATACTGTTACTAAGCGATTTTCTTGTCGCAGAATTCGGATCTTATTTGTTGCAACACGAGTTGCATCGTGTTCACCATACATAGATCGAAACTCCACCAAAAATGCTTCCAAATTGTCCAATATTGGATTTCGTTGTTCAAGAAAAGACGAAAACCACGATAATGCAGAACCAGAAAGTAGAGTGCCAATAAACCTGACTTGTGATCCTGGAGTTGAATAGCTTTGCGGTTAAAGTTCAATTGCCAATTGTACTTGATTGATGAATCCTGGAAACTTTGATCTCATACCATCAAATTTCTCAGGTAAGGTAATTCTTGGTTCTCTAGTGCTTATAGGGTGTTGTACAATTGGAGAAGGAACGTGATTTGTTGTAGATGTTGAAGTAGCTCCGATCATCTCTATATCTCCACTTTCTGCTATTCTTGTTCTTTCCTGTGTTGGTGAATTGAGTTGATGCATCGCAAGCATTAACTGCCTCATTTGCTCTTGCATTTGTGCCATTGCACTCTTCATTTCAACAAGCTCTGCCATAATAACACTAAGAAGAAAAATTTGTTTGATACTGCTTAAGACAAAAGAAAAGAAAGACTTAATAACAAAGAAGATACTAAGAACAATATCAGTTTAGAAGTGGGTAATCCGCAAACTTCTAATATGCTTATGTCTTGTCAAGAGAAAGGGGTAATCCACTCTTACCCAAGAAAAAACAAAGCTCTGATATTGTAAGTGTACTCTTGTCAATCTGTCAAGGACAAAGACTCGATGAGGGAAAATATACACCAAAAGGCTATCTCGATATAATAAGTCAAAATATAAACAAGTAGGTATATTAAAAGGAAACTGGAATGGCTATTGCCACAAAACAAGAAACTAAAGACTCTTGAACCTGGACTAGAAGCAAGAAAGGAGTTGACAAGAGTGAAGAAGCCTTCACTCTTGTCTCTATATATACTATCTAACTAGGGGCTACGTGGCGACGTTCTATAGGACCTCCAATATTTGTTGACTTTATAGGACACATATGAAAAAAAGGCATATAATTGTGAATAGATAGATAAATCACCAATAATAACTGACATGGCCGACAAATGCTCGAATATCTGTAATAGTGTCTAGTTGCTTTAATTCTACTATAATCTTTATTTTATCCGGATCTGTAGCAATGCCTGCCATCAAAACTATATGATCCAACAGTTTACTAGAGGCATGCCAAATTAACACTTTTTTGAATTTTAAGAAATTCCATATTTGGCACATTGATTCAAACATTGACCTAGACATTCTAAATACTTGTCTCTCATACTAAATGTATAGAAATCATCTAAAAATATTTCCATTGAAATTCGTAGATAATCTTAGAACACATACATCATTACCCTTTGAAATGTAGCTGGTGTATTACAAAGCCCAAATGGCATAACCTTATAGGCAAAGGTCCCCCAATCTGTAATAAAAATAGTTTTTAACTGCTCTTTTTTTGTAATTTTAACTTGATTATAACCAGAGAATCCATCAAGAAATAAATAACATTCATGTCTAACGACAACATCCAATATACTATCCGTGAATGATAAAGGAAAATAATCCTTCTTGGTAGTTGCATTTAATTTGCAAAAATCTTCACAGATGCAAACTTTTCCATTCTTTTTTGGTACTATAACAATTGGTAAAATCCATTCACTGAAAGGAACTTGATAGATAAATCCAACCACAAAGAATTTATCCAGATCTTCTTTTACCATAAGTGAGTATTTTGGATTAAGTCGATGTTGTCTTTGGTGTACTGGTGTAGCGTTCTCCTCCAATATAATTCGATGCTCACAAACTTTAGCTGGAATTCCTTTTAAATCCGCATACGACCATGTGAAAGTAGTTTTATGCATTAAAAAGTAATCCATCCAAATTTCTTTTTTCTTGCCTTTTATACCATCATAAATCTGAATGATTTGGGGAGCCTCCCCTGTACCTAAATTAATTGGTTGACATCAAGGAATTTCAAGAGTCCCTGAAATAATGTTCTACTCAATTCCAAAATCTTTCATAAAATCTGACAAATTAGAATTTTTCAACTCCAATTCTATAGCACTAACATTAACATCCTGTCTATTCATCCAATATGCAATCATATGATCAAATCGTCAATAACGTTTGGAGGAACTAAGTATTCTCCCAGTCCCTTGCATTGATAGTTCATTCTAGTGTGCTTGACAATTTACCTTGTATTAGCATAAATTGGATCAGATATACCAATTTCTTCTACTATAGACTCATCTTCACAATCCGACATGAATTTTGAACTGGCAAATTGAGTTTTTCTGTGATGTTAGAAAGGATATATTTGAAGTATAATTTTATCATTACCTTTCCCAATTGTCAATGTACCATGGCCATAGTCATTTTGATCTTTAGCTTGATACAACCATGGTCGCCTCAATGAAATTAAATATGACAATATAGAGCTTCACAATTGAAAAATAATATAATCAATTTTGTAGGTAATCCCCATAATTACTCTATCAATACTTCATAAAATATCCATAGGTTTAACTCGACTAGAGTCAGCCATTCTCAAAACTACTGTAGTAGGCAATAAGTGATCCAAATCCAACTCCTCCATTGTAGCAATATTTATAAGATTTACACTAGATCCTCCATCTACTTGTACTCCTGATACTAACACTCCATCAATTGAGACATCAATCGTTGATGCATTCGGATCGGGATTCAAACTTACTTCTCACATTTCTTTATTTCAAGATCTGTGATAAATTAATGAGGAATTTAAGATAGTTCGACACTCAAGTGCTACTGTCAGTACTTGCTTCATAGAGATCTTAGATTGTATGGTATCCAAATCTTTTAGAATATCATATGGTTGTGTATTAGTGGTAATTCTCAATATTCGTTTCTTCCCAATCCTAGACACTGACGCAAGTAAATTGGTTTTTTTTATATTAAAAATTAGTAAAGTTATTAGAACTAAATTTAACAGAGCTTGTAAAATTAGTTCTTTCAATGGATAAGATTTTTCTCTCAATTAGGCTGATATTGGTTCCTTGGAATTCATGCCTCTAAGAGGATCTTTCAATAGAAAGGACGTTTTCTGAAACTGTACAGAGAATGGTGTCGTATGGCATGATTTGCTATCTAGGAATATATTGAGTATCTAACTATAGAGAGTGTAGCTTAAACCTTTATATGATTCTTGTCTTAGCTTCCAAAACTCCTTTATTTTTGTATAAAACTCCAAATATAACAAAATCTCTTCAAAACTTATTTTTTTGACGAAGGATTTCTTTGCCCCAAACTTTAAAAATTCATAACTATTGATCTAACTATTCAATTTGTCTCAAATTTATAAAATAGGTAGAATTCATCCTTTAATTTTATCACAAAAAAAACCAACTATAAATTCACTTCCAATCTTTTGGCATCTAAGAAATCCTATCACGCACTCTAAACCCTAATTTATAAGCACTCGAAAAACTATTTTTCTTATATTTCAAACATGCAAATTCCAAATGTCATAAAACTTATGCATAAAATTTATTAACATAAAATTACACATTCTTTGAAATTTTGAGCCAAAACCTTGTCAAATTGCTCAAGATATAGCTCAAGAGACAACCACTAGTAAATCAGTTAACTTACTACCCTTAGATTGCATGCAATTGGATCTAATGGGCCCTTTGCTTCAAGATCACTCAAATATTGAATTGGTCCTTTTTCGTTTTGCTGACTTCTTGTAAGCACAGCTTGGACTACTTCTATCCGATGAACTGGTGAATCTTGAAGACCTTGATTTATCTCCTCCATTTTTTCTTGGCTTTGGATCTGCTGATCTCGATTATTGAAATTAAATGGAGCATTACATTGCTGATAAGTATGTCCCGACTGCTTACAATTTATACACACTGGTGTATAATTATCACTAGCTCTGGGATTGGGACATTTATTAGCACAATGATCAATCTGTCTGCAACGAAAACAACGAAGTGGTCTTCTTACACCTCCATCAGGCATAGTGGATGTCTCCATCGGTATATACCTACTAGGCTTGTTCCATGTAAGATTAGAAAATGATCCTGATTGTTCCATTGATATGGAGGGTACTTGGTTGGATGACATCGGTGGAGCATATTGTTGATACCTCTGCTACTCCTTCCCGTAGTTCTAGGGGTTTGATGCAAACCTCTAATTAAAATTGGAACTTTGAAAGTTATTGAATGTTTGATTTTGTCAATTAGATCGATTTCCATTTCATCTATATGTATTTTTCATTTGAACTTGATTGACTTCCCACTGAGTCATGGGATCATGATTTGAATACCGAATTGTTGTTGCCTTTGTAAATGTAAGTAGTTTTGGGTTCGGTGCTTTCCTCCACAAAATGTATATTGAACACCCCGTTTATCTGGGTGATGGACATTCTGTATCAAAATGACTTTATTCCTTATAATTATTACACCATAAATTAGGTCTCATATTAGAAGGCTTATGTCATTTCTCCTTATCTTTAGCCAAATTCACAATCAATTCTTCCATCTTCTTTGTTAGATTTAATAAGAAGGCTTCATTTGGATCTTTAACAGTCGGATTTGTGAACAACTCTGATTGTTGATAGCTTGGCGATATAAAATAAGGGATCATTGTTATTGGCGCTATTGCTTGGAGTGGTGTAGCATTAATTGATTTTTGTAACATAACATTCTTCACATTGGAGGCAGCTATTTGTGGATAATTATCCATCAATACATTTTTCGGTTGTATTTGTTGGCTTCTTGAACTTGGAATCATCGTGGCTGCCACTGTTAATAATTGATCATAATGACATTCTTTCCACACCTTTGCTTATGCCAATGATACCTCTATCGTAGCTGGTCGAACGTCTTTTACAAACATTTTTAATTTTGGTAGATGTAAATCATTAATTAATATCGATAATATATACGCATCTCGCATTTGATTATTTGACCATTTACAAAGTATATTTGTGATCCGGCCATAATAGGACTTTAATAATTCCCTCACAAACATCCTACTATTCATAAAACTTTCTCGAAGTCGATCTTCAAATCCAATTGGTCGAAAATGGGTTAGGAAGGCATTCTTTAAGGCCTCCCAATTAGAAAATCTACCAACTGGTTGCTGATTATACCATTCAAAAGCTGTATCTTTTAAAGTTGTTAGCAACCGTCTCAACCAAATATCTTTAGTTCTATCATTATTAGCCACACAGGCTATCAAGAATTGACATATATGATAATCGAGATCAGAGTCCACTCAACCACTAAAAGTAGATAATGGTGCCATACTTGTAGTTCAGTCTCTTACCGCTCCCATTTATACTGCTATTGGTACTTCAAGTACTCATGTGGCCATTGGTGTTATCACTGGTCTCCTTGCTATTTGAATTTGAATTTTTCTTCCTTTGGTTTTACTTAGACCCACAATTCTTTTTTGTTGTTCCCATAGGACATTTCTTATGCGTAATCACTCTTGTCTTTCTTTTGCTTGTCAATTAATTCTTTGACAATCCTCCCCTTCATGATTATCACTCATAATCTTTTATTCTTCTTTACAAAATCAATACTGCCTTGAATTATAACTCACATATTTGTAATCCTATAACTGGTTCTTCTCACGTTCTCATTCAACATATAATTCCATCTCCCACACAATCAATTTCTAACATTTCATATTGTTATCATTTCTCCAATAGCAGGGCCAAAATGTTGTTCTCATTGTATTCAAGTTTCAATATACCAAAGCAATTGAACTAATAGAAGTGGGTTCAAACACGAGGAAAGACTGGTTATATGAATTGGATCTATTAGTGTCACAATTGATTATATTCTAACTATCTAAAATCAATTATCAAACTACAAAACACCAAGGCTTACTACTTCTATCTTAATTCAATAGATAATCCATTCTATGACTATCAATTCAACAATGCTTCTATATTCTTATCAATTCATCTCCCACTGTTAGGGACATAATCCTTAGAACCTTCTAGAGACAAGTTTCTAGAACATTCTAGAAGCAAGTCTCTGAAACCTTCTAGAAGCTTCTTAGTTAGTAGAAGATATTAGGGACATAGCCCTTAGAACCTTCTAGAGATAAGTTTCTAGAATCTTCTAGAAACAAGTCTTTGGAACCTTTTAGAAGCTTCCTAGTTAGTAGAAGTTGCTTCAAAAGCTTCCTAAATAAAAGTATATATTGGAATCGAGGCTAAAGAGTTCTTCAGTCTCGACAACACATCTTTTGGAGCTCTAGCTCACCTCTCTGGTATTGTTCTCATCTGATTAATCTAGTTCTTGCCAGTTCTTCTTGAACTTCTTGTTAGATCTCGAGTCTGTATTTCTGTGTCCGTGACACATGCTTACCATCTTTGTGGTTTACATATATTCAATTATTGATCTCCAGCTTACTTATTATATTCAGTTTTTTAATTCATCACACAGAATTCAATATCTTTACTTAGCACAACACAATTTGATAATCTCAATTCTCAAGGTCACAAATTTTCTCCAAAATGGTCAGTCCAAAGTCATGTTTCACAATATTCTAATCACAATTTCAACAATATTTCTTTCAATCACAATTCTTCATAAGCAAATAATAAAAGCAAAGAAAACAAAGAGGTAGCACCAAGCTTATCTCGGCTTATGACTCTCTTAGTCTGGCCCTGATCTCCCTTTTTTCAACCTCTTTATCCTACCAAAAGATAGACCATCGGTTAGTAGATTTCAAAGGTTATGACCCTTTGAATTCTTAACCATTTGTTCTACAAACAACCTACTGTTACCAACTAAATTACCTAACCATAAGTCTAATTCTCAAGGTTGTCAATAACCAACCGATAACTTACCACAAAATTTATTTACCTATTCTACAATAACTATTATTTTTTCTATGATTACTATATACAATTATCATATTTGACTAACAAAGAAGTATTGTAAATGTTTCTTAAGATTGCTCAATTTGGCCTTTGAAACTTATGATTTATATCTTGTTGTATTTATTTTCATATAGCCAAATGAGTAATCTTCCTGATGCATCATTTATAAGAATGTCATGTGCTCCAATATAATCTATCTTCCAATGCTCATTCATTCACTTATTTATATATATATATATATATATATATATATATATATATATAAAAAAAATACATATTTACAATCTATTGTACATTTTTATAAACTCTTTACTTGACATCGATATACTTATAGTTACTTAGATAATATAAATAGATAGAAGTATATAAAAGTATGTTAATTAGATAATATCTTGTAGAAAAGATTTCTAGAAGCTTTATAAACACAATTTTATCTTTATACATGTCATAGGTAATTGATTGGTTAAAACT
The DNA here is from genome assembly GCF_059467195.1 of Physcomitrium patens. Taxonomy (NCBI): domain Eukaryota; kingdom Viridiplantae; phylum Streptophyta; class Bryopsida; order Funariales; family Funariaceae; genus Physcomitrium; species Physcomitrium patens. The sequence goes on from NC_143410.1 coordinate 1,563,234, forward strand.
TTGGCCAACAAGTTAGCCATGTATCATATGTATTTGTCATGCGATATAGCATTGGGTACCAAATCCTGTCAAATGTATATAATTTAGTGTGGTTATTCATTAATAATTTTTTTGTTAATTGAATTTATTCATGTCAATTAGAATTTGAATATTTAAATTGAAAAAAATCTTTGACTTGACATTCTTATGAAGTTAAGTCTTGTGAGTGATTTTGAAGGTAAAAAAATTAATTGTAAGAATTTTCTTGACTATGATATTTTGGCCATTTTAATAAAACTTTAGGATTTTTCTTATTTTTATACTTACAGTCTTTGATTCTTTTTTTGTGGTATGAGAGAAAATTTGACTTAATTTGGTATAGATTTCTAATCTTCTATTTGATGAGAATCCTTTTTTTTTAATTTGTCATATAACAAGTTAGAATGAAGTAGATTTAAAAAAAAAAAATCAAAAAAAAAAAAAAAAAAAAAAAATCATGTTTTGATTTTAGTTTTGTTATCAAATTTTGGATACAACTACGTTAGACACCAAAGTCTAGTTGAATTGTACAGTTGATATATTGATATGGTACTATGTATCAAATATAGTTAGACAAATATGTATTATTTTATATTGTGAGGTAGTATTGAAAGCACTAGAAAGGGTTACAAGATAGTACTAGAATTATCAGACAAATTTTTCAGGTAGTACAAGAATTGCAAGGCAAAAGTATGAGGTGAAGCTTACGATGTACAAAGAACATGGTACAATATTGGGATTTAGATTGTTGGACCCTACAGGACAAGAGTATTTTGACATAAGATTTTAGTTATAAGAGCTGTATAACATAAGAGGATTTTGGTACAATAATGGATGGCATTGGAAAATTGATGTAATTATGCAAGGTACAAACTATAAGTTTAATTATTCAAAAATAAAATCTTAAGTGAAAGGTGAATTCTTTTTAAGGTTAAATATTGGTAAGAAATTGATAGCAAAGAAATATTATGAAAAAAAGATAAAAAAAAACTTTTAAAAAAAAACTAAATAATTTTTGAAATTTTTGAGAGATTTGCAAGAAAAGGCCAATTTACAACGTGAAGCATTATCATGCTATATTAAATTTATTGAGTATTTTAAGGATGTACAAGAAAGAGAAGAGTATTATGACAATAGTTGATGGCTAATAATAGCCACAATGGCTTATAGTATTTTCTTATAGTTCAAGATGTCAAGCCATAACCTTAAGTAAGTTCAATAATAGGGCACCACGGTTAAAGGCTCTTTTGTGATCATAAGATCTATATTGATTGGATATTACAGTCAAAAGTTTTTTACAATCATAGGGCCACAATAACAATGGTCCACAATCATAGATCCAATATAAAATTATAGGTCATTATTAAAGAAAAAAAAAAATATATATATATATATATATATATCTAATATTTTTAAAGTATTGAGTTTAGAAGCTCACTCCAAGTGCATATGGAATTCAAATTTAATTATTTTTTAGTCAATTTTCTTTAGAAGAGACTTAAAAAGTCTATTGGTATATTCAATTTTTAAAGTAGAAATTATTTGGAGCATTGAAGTGATATTTATTAATTATCAATTACTTTTTAAGTAAATTTTTGATATTTTTTTATTTTTTTATATTTTATTATTTTGTAATTATTTTTTATTATCACTAATTTTGTAATTTGTAACTATCAATTATAGATAAGTGTTGGTTGCTCTAATTTAATTTTAATTTTTACTTATGTATTATTAAAGATGAAGATTTTTCATGGACATATACATGTAAGCCAATAATTATCTATATAAATAGATAGAAGTAAGTAGAAATAAGTAAAAGTAGGTTAATTCTATAATATCTTCTATAAAAGTTTCTTAGAAGCTTCATAGATGCTATTTTGACTTTATAGGTGTCTATAATTGACTTTTTAGGTTAAAAAATGGTCAACAAGTTGGCCATGTGCCATACATATTGTTAGCTTGAAGACCAAGCTAACTATGTGGTCCACATGTAAAAAAACTTGCCTTGTAAGTCAAAGCATGTATCTTACAAAATCAACATATATTGAAGATCCTTCAGAATATTGTCACATAGCCCCTAATTAGATAGTATATATAGAGACAAGCCTTCTTCACTCTTGTCAACTCTTTTCTTGCTTCTAGTCTAGTTTCAAGAGTCTTAAGTTTTCTTGTCTTTTGGCAATAAGCCATTCTAATTTCTTTTTAATATATGTACTTCCTTATTTTTATTTTGTTGCTCTTTCTTTGATATGAATTTTATTGGTTTATGCATCATCTTTTAGTTCATGTCCTTATTAGATTGATAAGAGTTCACTTACAATATTAGAGCTTTATCTTGTCTTGACTAAAAGTAAATTATTCCTTTCTCATAATAAGACATAAGCATATTGGAAGTTACAAATTATCTTCTTCTAAACTAATATTATTTTTAGTATTTTTTTATCCTATAGTCCTTTTTTCTACTTATTTTGAGTGTTATTAGATATTTTTTTGAGTGTTATTATGGCAGAGCTTGTTAAAATGAAGAGTCTAATGGCACAAATACAAGAGCAATTGAGGAAGTTGATGTTTACGATGCATCAACTTATCTTACCACCACAAGAATCAACAAGAATGGCAAGAAGTGAGGATATAGAGATGATTAGAGCTGCTTCAACATCTACACCAAATCATGCCTCTCCATCCATGGTAGAATATCTTTTAAATATTAGAGAACCAAGAGTTGATTTGTCTGAGAAATTTGATGGTATGATATCTAAATTTCAAAGATTTATCAATCAAATACAACTTGTGATTGAACTTCAACCTCAAAGCTATCCAACTCCATGGTCACAAGTTAGGTTCATTCATCCACTTCTTTCAGATTCAGCACTATCATAATTTTTATCTTTTTTTGAATGACGAGATCCAATATTGGATAATCTGAAGGTATTTTTGGCTAAATTATGGTCCATATATAGAAAATATGATGCAATTCATGTTGCAACCAATAAACTTTATAATTTTGCAACAAGAAAATCAATTTATAATGTTATATGCTTCACAATTTTGACAACTTATAACTGATATTGAGTGGGATGATGCTGCACTTATTAGCCAATTTTTCTATAGATTATAATATGAATTAAAGAAATTGATGCTCAACTTATCTGTTTCTCAAACATTGAGTCAAGCAATTGACTTTGCTGTAAAATGTGAGAATTGACTTTTTGAATTTTGATCCGAGAGTCGTATAAATAGACCTCAATATTACTACAATTCAATGGAATTATCAACATCTCTTTAATATATACATTCAAAAGTAGAGGATATGCAAATTGATGAAGTATGTTTTAAATCTCTTATCAAGCAAGAAAAAATACATTGCCATCAAGAAAGATTATGCTTATATTATAGAGAACCTAAACACACTCCTCAAAATTTTTTAAAGAAGCAAAAAAATCACGAAATGAAGAGTACATTTGTATTAAAAGACAATGTGTTAGAAAAAAAATTTGTCCAATTACAATAGAGACCGTGTGGTTGGAATCTTGTATAATTTTTAATGAAGGTCCTATCTTCTCTTTAGAATCCTTTTCTTATTTTATAATAGATGTGTGTTTAAGATCTAATAATTATAAAGCCTCCACCTTGATAGATTCAAGACTCTCAGCTTGTTTCTTAGATATAGAATTTGTTAAAAATCATAAAATATCATTAGTACAAAAAACCAAACCTGTTTATGTAGAAGTCATAGATGGTCGTCTGTTGTCTTCTAGAGATGTTACTCATAAGACACTTCCTATAGATGTAGCAATAAATGATCATAGTAGTTATAAAATCTTTAATATAATTAGATCTTCTTATAATTCAATAATTTTAGAGTTATCTTAGTTAAAAAAGTATAATCCTTGTATAGATTGGATTTCTCATATCCTTGACTTCTCTAAAAGCATAATTAAAAGTAAAATTAATCCAATACAAAGTCATAAGTCTAGTATAATTAAACTTATGTTTGTAGGTGCAAGAGCTTTCTTGTATGCTACAAAAAAAGGATCACCTTGTGTTATTTATGCCACACCTATTTCTAATGATGCAAAGACTTCAAGTGGCATTTTCAGCCAATATCAAGAATTTCAAGATGTATTTGAGAAGAAGAATGCAGATACTCTTTTAAAATATTGTCTCTATGATAACAAAATTGACCTTCAAGAAGGAGCACGACTACCATTTGGACCAATCTATAGTTTATCATAAATTGAATTAACTGAATTCAAGGAATATATTGAAGAGAATTTGACAAAGAATTTCATACGCCATTCTAAATCACCAGTAGGAACTCTAATCATATTTGTGAAGAAGAAAGATGGATCATTATGGATATGTGTTGATTATCAAGGACTCAACAAGATCACCATCAAAAATAGGTACCCTCTATCTTTGATATCCAGACTTCATAATCAGCTGAATCAAACTAAGATCTATACAAAAATAGATCTATAGAAAAGATATAATTTAGTACATATTAAAGAAGGAGATAAATAGAAGACTATTTTTCAAACTAAGTATGGATATTTTGAATACAACATCATGCCTTTTGGACTTACAAATGCACTGGTAACTTTTCAACATCTAATGAATGATGTTTTTTGAGAGTTTTTAGAAGATTTTATTATCTGTTATCTGGACAACATTTTGATCTATTCTGAAAATACAGATGAATATGAACTTCATATTTTTCATGTGTTACAAAAATTAAGAGATACAAAACTCTATGCCAACATAGAAAAGTGTGTATTCCACAGTACTCAAGTCGACTTCATAGGATACATCATTTCAAATAATGGACTTGTGATGGATCCTAAGAAAGTTCAAATGATTATGGATTGAAAGATTTCAAAAATGGTAAGAGATGTCCAATATTTTTTGGGCTTTATCAACTATTATTGAATCTTTATCAAAGACTTCTCTCAAGTTATAGCTCCACTTATATATTTGACTTGCAAAGACAAACTTAAGTGGAACAAAGAAGTTGAAGCATCTTTTAAAACTTTGAAGTAAGCCTTTACTTTTGCACCAATCTTATATAACGTCAACTTTTTTAAGGCATTTTTTATGGAAAAAAATGTATTAGACTTTGCTTTGGGTGCCATATTATAAAAAATAGGAACAAATGATAAACTTCACCTAGTAGCTTTTCATTCTAGAAAATTTTTAATAGTCAAGATTAACTATGAAATCTATGACAAAGAGCTTCTTACAATCATGGATTCATTTCAAGATTGGCATCATCATCTAAAAATCGCTTCTAATCCAATCATTGTATATACAAATCATAAGAATCTTGAGTACTTTATGTCAACATGTATTTTAAATCATCGCCAAGCACGTTGGAGCATGTCTTTATAAGGATTTGATTTCAAGATCAAATATTGACCCGAAAAACAACAAGGTTTATTAGATGTCTTTTTTAGACATTCTTATCTTATATGAAAAGAAAGAGATGTATCTTTTGATCAGTAAAGAAAAATTTTCTTGAAGCTAGAGCATTTTCATCTTTGAGTAATGAAATCAATATTTATTGTTGATTCAATCCTTATAAAATAAATCCAATCAAATATGTCTTTTGATCCTCTTGTTTATAATATCAAAAATCTTTCTTCTAAGTCCTAAGATACTTCTAAGTTTGACTTCAAAAACAACCTACTTTATTTCAAAGGTCAATTATATGTTCCAAAAGGAGAAGCGCGATTATGTATTCTTCAAGCAAGTCATGATTTTCTTGTAGCAAGACATTTTGGATACAATAAGACTTTGAAGCTTATATCTAGAGATTTTTGGTAGCCAAAAATGTAGAAGGGTATGAAAGAATTTGTTCAATCATGCAATGTTTGTTCAAGATCAAAAATTCCTCATCATCAATCTTATGGACTTCTTCAACCATTACCTATTCTAAAACAACCATGATCTTTTATTTCTATAGATTTTATCATAGGTCTTTCAATCTCAGGTTCTTATAATTTTATATTCGTGATAGTAGATCATTTTATTAAGATGGCATATTTTGTACTATATACAAAATCTATTATAGGTGAAGAAAAAACTAAATTCTTTCTTGACAACATCTATCGCTATTATGGATTACCTAAGGATATTATATCCGATAAGAGAACTCAGTTTATATTGAGATTTTGGCGGACTCTTTTCAAGCTTCTAAAAATAGATATAAAACTATCTTTGGTATTCCATTCTCAAACTGATGGACAAATGGAGCATGTTAATCAAGTTTTGGAATAATATTTAAGATGTACCATGAACCACCAAGAAGATGATTGGACAATTCTATTACCATTGGTAGAGTTTGCTCATAATAACATGGTACATTCTTCTATAAAAATGAATACTTTTTTTTACAAATTATGGTTATTATCTACAACTTCATACTTTTGACTTTTCAAAAGCTGATAATCTTGTGATAGAAGATTAGACAAATCATTTGTCAGAGCTAACCACAACAATGAAGGCATAATTAAAAGAAGCTTAAGAACAACAAAAGATCAATATGGATGTCTATCAAAAGGAACAACCACCACTTCATATTGGTGACAAGGTATGGTTACTTCGTTGTAATATCAAGACCATTCATCTTTGTGATAAGTTGGACTATCGTAGGCTTGAACCATTTCCTATTTCTACACAAATTAATCCAATTGCATATCATTTATACCTATCAAAGTCAATGAAAATCCATCCAATATTCCACGTATTTCTTCTTGAACCATACAAGATAGTGGACATACCAAGAAGAAGACAAACTCTACCTCCTCCTATAGAGGTGGATAATAATGAAGAATTCAAAATGGAAGAAGTCATAAGTTCAAGGCAGTGCCAAAATAAATTAGAATATCTTGTCCACTAGTATGAATATGATATTATTCAATACACATAGGAGTTAGTAAAGAATCTTACAAATACAACAAAGGTGGTGTAGGCTTTCCATTGATGCCATCCATCAAAATCAAGATGAAATCCTTTCCTATAAAAGAAATATGATCTAGGCAAGACAACATTCTACTTTCAATCCTTGTTTGTAGCTTCTTTGTAGTTGTGACGCTAAGGAGATGGAGAACCAACAACTAGTAGATTTGGCTGAAGAGTCATCATTTGCTGACATGTCAGACAAGACATTGTGATTGTCACAACCTTCAAGATGATGCAATCGAGATGAAGATCCTCAAGAACAACATATTTTTCTTCAAATAGATGGCAAGATACAGTGCATTTGGTATCACAACCTTGGAAGTAACTACCAATGTTTGATAATTTTATTAGAGATAGAAACAACTCCTGAAAAAGTTTCAAATAATTTATTTGAAAGAAGTTATAAAGGCTTCAAGAATAATCAAATAACAAGGTGGTTTTCTTGTTGTCGTGTTGCGCTTTGGGTACTATGTGAAAATAATGTAATTAGGTATTAAATGTATAATTTACTTACTAATATGGTAAGAGCCATGTTATTGGATTTTAGTTAGTTGTAGAATGTGATTAAATTACTACTTTAAAAAGAGGTTATATAAAAGCATTACTATAACAATTTATATAACTTTAATTTCTTTTGATAGTAGCTTTTAAGATTGGTTTTGATTAATAGTAACTTCTAAATATTTAGACTCATCTTTGTTAGACATTAGTGATCTTTGAGAACTTATTTTGGTTCTTTTATTTGATGTTTAGAGCATAAATTATATAAATCTTATAAAAAAATGATCAAAGAAGGATTTAAGTAGCAAAAGAAGTAATTAGGGCACCAATACAGATGAATGGAGATGGATGATGAAAATCTCTATTCCTATTGGTCAAAAATCATGACCAATAAGCTTTGAGGAGGCTGCCCGAGGCCATATTAGAGATTAGGGTTAATTTTTTGGAGCTATTTGAGCTTTGAAGGCTAGGGTCAGTAAGTTTAGGTTTTTGGCTATGATTTTGGTATAAAACTTGTATGATTTGGAGTTTATATGAAAGAGATATAGGTGCTCAAAGTTAAGATGTTGATTTGGGAGCTACTATCACTCTTTTTGACATAACGCACGCATACAAAGGCCAATTGCAGATTGACAATAGCGACTAGAGAGAGCACTTTTGGAGCTATACTTTCTATATATTGCTTGGTGGATTCCAGATCAAGATGAAGGAGATATTGGATTTTGAAGTCAGCACATTCAATCTAAGGGTAATAAGTGACCCGATTTACTAGTGGTTGTGTCTTGAACTATATCTTGAGAAATTTGACAAGGTTTTGGTTTAAAATTTGAAGGAATATGTATATTCATATAAATAAACTTTGTACATAAATTTGATAATATTTGAGTATTGGATTCTTGAAATATTAAGAAAATAGTACTTGGTTGCTTGTAAATTAGGGTTTAGAGTATCTGCTAGGATTTCTTAGATGCCAAAAGATCAAAAGTGAAGATACAGTTGGTTTTTTTTGTCATAAAACTTAAGGGTGAATTCTATATATCAAATAAACTTGAAGTAAATTGAACATTTTGATCAAGAGTTATAAATTTCTAAAGTTTGGGAAGAGAAAACCCTTCACAGAAAAAATATGTTTTGAAGGAATTTTGCTGTATTTTGAGTTTTATACAGATTAAAGGAGCTTTTGAAGCTAAGACAAGATTCATATAAAGATTTAAGCTTAACTTTCTACAACTAGATACCATGTATATTTCCAGATAGCAAATCGTGCTATATGACACTGCTATGGTATGGGACACTATTGATGATTAAGAGACTCTATCAACCATCTTTGAAGAAAATAAAGATCTAAATATGTGGCAAATATAATTTGTCGCACCATAGATTCTCTCAACATATAATAACCACTGCTCATAGAACTCATTCCTTGAAGGGGAGATAATATCAAGGACATATACATGTAAGTCAGTAATTACATATATAAATAGGTAGAAGTAGAAGTAGATAAAAATAAGTTAATTCAATAATATCTTCTATACAAGCTTCTTAGAAGCTTTATAGATACTACTTTGACTTTATAAGTATCTGTGGTGCCTAGAAAAATCATTTATTTTAAATTTTGTAGAAATAGATTAGGAAAGATCTGAAGAAGAAGCTGTTAAGTAAGAAGATAGGAGATAAACAGTGAATTAGGAATATAGTGTTAGAAGACTGAAGAGAAGGTCAAAATCTCGAAGATGGTTATCTTGAAGATCTTCGGAAATTTATATTTGGAAGATGACCTTCAAACAGAACTTTGACCTTCGAGATTAGTGTATCCACAGTTATAACAGATTTTAGTTAGTTAGTTAGAGGTAGGTAGTTAGACCTTTCCGAACTGGAGTAGTATAAATAAAGAGGGATCTGAAGAAATCAGGATCCTTTGTTCCGGTGGCTGTAGCTATTGAAGGTTGAATTCAGATTCCCTCGTCGATACTCTGAGACTCAAGCAGCTTGGTGCTCATCTCTTTTGGTAGTTGAAGCTCTGTGGGAGTAAGTCCCTGTACACAGTGAAGATCCTTGTCTTGGAGGCAAGAGTAGTTGTGTGGCATCCATAGTAGCATTGAAGGTAGCACACTTCGAGGAAGGTGTTATTCCCTTGCAGTAGACTGCCAAATCGAGAGGACCTGCCTTCAGATTGAGTTTTTGAGCTCGGAATAAAGTGATCCTCCATCTCAAGAGACTTTGTTTCATTCCAGATAAGAGAGGATTTGAGTAGAGAAACTAGAAGATTGTGTATTTGAAGACCTGTTTAGAACTGGCCTTCAACTCGTTGGCTTATGTCTATCACCCAGGAGTCTAAACTAAGAGTGAAGTGACTGAATGAAGAAGATGTGGCATATTTGCAAGCTATTTGAGATCTTTGACCATTTTCTTCATGGGATCGACCTGTATTCACCATATACCTACAATCTTGTGGTTTTGTGAGTCGTTACATACAGTTACATTTTTGGCGCCGCTGCCGGGGAATTGTGTGCCAAAGAACTCAGACGAGTTGCAACTTCCTCTGATCGGAATCTCACCACTATGAATGAGGTCAGATGACGAAGAAGAAAAACATGTGGATGAACGTGCCGAACGCAAAAGACGAAGGGACGAGATTCGAAGGAAGCAAGAGCTAGAATTGAAGTAGAAGGAGAGTAATTGGATTCCTCCAAGACAGTCAAGAAGAGCTTGAAGCCGATATCCTCCTTCTCCTTCTGGTATCGCTCTGTTCCCACAAAGAGAGAGATTAGCTGTAAACTTATACAGAGAAGAAGGTGACGAATCGTCGGAAAGCGAGAACGTTGAAGATATGCCTTTAAGCCCATGTTCATCGGATTCAGGAAGATCTCCATCTTCCCCGAGGACAAGGAGACATACGACTTCAACAATCTCCTCGTGGACAAAGAAGTCAAGGTGGAATACCAAGACCAAAGGTACGGAAGGTGCTGGACCTTCTGAATCCACAGAACCACGGACTTCCCCTGTTCCAGAGATAATTGAGAAACAAGTCGAAGATGTCTTCAGAAACATTGATCCAAGAACCATCATAGATCAACTAGAACCAGTGGTACTCAAACAAAACCTTAGACTTGATCAACAAGAAGAGGACATCATCTGAGGATCAACACTCGAAGAAGAAGCAGAAGACAACCCACAGGAGGAAGGTCAACAAGAAGAAGAGCCAGAAGAAGAAGAAAGGGAAGAGCAGACCAATCCAGTACTTTCGAATTTACTCCCTTCATCTTCCCTAACAGCTCTTCCACCTTCGACAAAAGGGAAGCAATCACCTAGTGTAGCGACCCCAGTTTCAATACCGGCGCCACCACCTCCACCTCCACCTCATCCATCGGCGTTAGCTCGTCATAACCCAAAGACTTCAATGGCGTCCAACCCAATCACCAAGCAGACATACATAAAATTCTAAGGAGGGTCCGATGAAGAAGATGACGATTACCAAGATGCAAATAACTTTATCAAGGAATTTGAATCTATCTCGTTTGCTAACAAAGAGCATGCAGAAGATGATCAGAAACGAATCTTCCGTGGTCTTCTTCGAGATCATGCGAGGAATTGGTGGACACACGTCAGTAAAAATGTAACAAACGTCAACACCTGGGATAAAATTAAAGACGCTTTTTTAAAGCGATTTAGGGAGGTGGCCTATGAGCGAAATGTATGGACCCGTCTTAATTACATAAGACGAAGGAAAAAAGAGAAACTTCGGAATTACGTAGAACGATTTCAAGTACTCATTGACAGAGTTGGAGGACTTCAATCTGGGACCAATACGGGTCAAATTTCTTAAGCCCAAGCCACAGATCACTTCATAAGTGGGTTGGAAGATCCGATTCGATTGTTCTGCAGAGAAAGTCAGAACATCCCTCCTACTTTGGACAATGCCATCAGTAGTGCCGAGATATATGAAACGGCATATTACAAGAAGGAATCGCACGGAAGGGAGAAGAAGTGTTCAAAGAAGAAGAAGAGAAGGTCAAACTCTTCTTCAAGCTCGTCGGCATCTTCAGACTCATCGAGCTCTTCCTCATCATCTTCCAAAGAAGACACTAGAAAGGCCTCATACAAGAGGAAAGAAAAGAGAAAGAAAGATAGGAAGAAAGAAGAAACGACACCCAGACCTAGCACTCCAAAAAAAGAAGATCCTATGGATACTCTTCGGAAGAAAATGGCTGAGTTGAAGATACAGGTGGTTGGTACTCAACCCTCTAGACCAAAACCTTCTTATCAGCGGCCTAACATTTGGTGTACCATCTGTCAGAAACCAGGTCATACAGCAAGTGAATGTTATTCCAATCGACCTTCGTATCCTGTACAACAAATGGAGTGGGTCCCTGCATGGGATTATTACGAAGGCTACCAGCAAGAAGACCAGGTGTATGTAGGGGAAGAAGTTCCTACACACACACCAATACCACCGGTCATGATTCCGAGGTATGTGCCAAGAGAATACGTGCAAAACTTGCCACACAGAACGATGGTACCACACAACTCACCCCCAGGTGCGTGCTTGAACTATGGAAAATATGGACACTGGGCAAGGAGCTGCCCATAACCTCGAAGACAGCTCGGTTATGTACCATTGTATGGAAACTGTGGAAAACCGGGACATATAGTGGCAAACTATGATCAACGTCCAGCACAGCAGAAACATGCGGTACGTTTCAGTACTGCACCTCCAGTCACAATTTCGAAGGTGGATACTCCAGTAAATTTGGTCTCATGGGACCATACTAAACCTTCGAAAGATCTGGAAATGGAATGGCCTGAGGAATTTAGAGATGATCTTCCGATAGAGGTCTTGAAGGTAGAGACACGATATACTAAGAAACAGAAGAAGAAGGGCACTTCATCTTCATCTTCTGAATCACCCCCACCAAAGAAGAAGAGTGAACGGAAGAATATCGAAATTTCCACTCCTTCCAAGAAGGAGACACCGAAGCAAGCCACCGCTAGTCCGCATGAAGATAAGCAGCCGACTGCTTTCCCCGCGGACATCCGAGAGGAAGTCCAGGAGCTCATCCACAAGGAAGTACAAGATGAATTGGCACCCGTAGTTCCGGAAAAGAAAGTAGAAGTACCTTCTACAAAGACCATTCAAAAGAAACAAGTTGTGCCAAATTACGACGTAGTGGAGGATCTGAAAGGCCAGAAGGCGAATGTGACCTTCGAACAACTTCTAGCAGACAGCAAACCATACAAGAAGTTGGTTGCATCTTCTCTTCGTCATACGAATGCTACACGGAAGAGAATACTCCCTACGGTATTTCATGTGGAACAAGAAGACCTGGGATCACCAGAGATTGACGTGGAAATTGCAGGGTGCATTTTGAAGGAAGTGCCAGTAGATTCAGGATCTAGAGTCAATATCATGACAGAGGAGACAGCTCATGATCTGGGCTACCATGATTTCGAAACCACTCCTAGAATGCTGAGACTAGCAGATCAAACAAGGAGAAAGCCAGCAGGTATTCTTCGAAATGTAGAAACTCTAATAGGAGGAGTGCCCTTCAAACTAACTTATATTATCATTCGCCCAATAGTGAAAAAGGGATACAAGATTTTGATCAGAAGACCGTGGTTATACGGAGCGAAAGTAAAGACGAACTGATACCGTCACAAACTAAAGTTCAAGGACCTTCGAGGTCCAGCACAAAAGCAAATAATCGTAAGTTGGAAGAAGGTTCCACACCTAGGAGAGACCCCTCCGATTGACCAGGGTTACACGTCGGAGACTTCCGAAACTTCCTCGACTGATTTGAAGGACCCTTATGATGTGAGTTATCTGACATGTTACCTAGTTGATGAGGATGAGGAAGACTCAAGAAACGAAGATCCCGAGTCTGAGAAAAATCTGGACTTAGCTCGACTGGGAATAAGTTCGACCAGTCATGTCGAAGGCATCGTCAACCCAGATGATTGTCTCGACATTAATTTGGACGAAGGAAAGACCTTGAAGGTTTCCAAATACATAACCCCAGAAGAACTTCAATCATGTGGAGAAATCTTCTTAAAATATCATGACATCTTCGCCTGGAGCATTGAGGAGATGCCAGGAATTCCGAAGGAGTATGGGGAACACCGAATTGATTTAGTCAAGGGAGTAATCCCTGTACGCCAGAGACAGCGAAGAGAAAATCTAAAATACTCTCTGTTGGTGAAGGATGAGATTGAGAAATACTTGAAGGCTGGGATAATTTTCCCAGTACTATCCAGTGAATGGGTATCACCCATTGTGGTAGTTCCCAAGAAGAATGGGAAAATTCGGGTATATCAAGATTTTCGAAAGCTAAATTCGGTAACTAAGAAGGACCATCACCCTCTTCCTTTCATAGATCAAGTTTTGAACCAGGTGGCAGGACATGAATGCTATTCCTTCTTAGATGGATTCTCAGGTTATAATCAAGTTTCCATTCGAGAAGAAGATAAGGATAAAACCACCTTCACAACCGACTGGGGTACCTTTGCATACAACCGAATGCCCTTCGGACTATGCAATGCACCTGCAACCTTCCAGCGATTAATGAATACCATCTTCAAGGACTTCCTACGAAAGTTTGTGGAGGTCTTCATAGATGATTTCTGTATTTTTGGGAAGAGAGAAGATCATCTGAAACACCTAGGAATCACCTTCGAAAGATGTAGGCAGATGCATCTAGCCTTACATCCGGAGAAGTGTTTCTTCTTCATGAAAGAAGGTATCTTTCTTGGCCACAGGGTGTCCGAGAGAGGAATAGAGGTGGACCAGATGAAGATCAAGGTCATAAAAGACTTAGAACCACCCAAGAATATTCGTGAGTTAAGAGGATTCCTAGGTCATATTGGTTACTATCGAAGGTTTGTACAAAGCTATGCTATTTTGGCTGCGCCTTTGACCAAGTTATTAAAGAAAGATCAATACTATGACTGGACTGCGGAACAGGAGAGAGCCTACTTAGTCCTGAAGGAAGCACTGATAAAGGCACGAGTCCTTCAAGCACCAGACTGGAAGAGACCTTTCCATGTGTACGTGGATACGTCCTCCTTCGCAATAGGCACAATTCTCAGTCAGAAAGACGAAGACGGGAAGGACCATCTGGTTCACAGCTTTCTAGGCATCTTTAGAAGCTCTTCGAAGATGCCTAGAAAGCTGTGAAGTGGGGGGTGTCATCGAAGCATTACACTCGGAAGCAGCTGGGGGACACTACGCACTAAAGAATACAGTTAAGAAGATCTTGGCTGCAGGATATTAGTGGCCGACCATGTATAAGGACATCCATGACTATATCCGAAGGTGTGATGCATGTCAACGAGTTGGAAGGCCCGCACCTTCCACTCAATGGCCATTGTATCCTATACTACCTTTAGCCCCCTTCGAGAAATGAGGAATTGACTTTGTAGGCTCCATTCAATCCGTTACTCAATATACTTGGAAGCGGTATATTTTGGTTCCAACAGACTACTCAACGAAGATGGTTGAAGCGGAAGCAACTCGGAAAGACGATGTTGCGACCGTTGCGGAGTTCTTCTTCCGAAACGTCATTTCTCATTATGGGTGTCCGTTGGAATTGGTTAGCGACCGAGGTAGTCACTTTTTCAACCATCTGATCGAAGTGTTGACAGAATATTTTCAAATTCGACACAGGAAGACCACACCCTACAACCCGAAGGCCAACGGTTTAACCAAAAAGTCCAACAGACTTCTGTGTAAGATCCTTAACAAAGTGACCGTTAACTACGCATATGACTGGGATGCCAAACTACCGGCTGCGTTCTAGGCGTACCGGACTGCGGAGAAGATAACCACCCACCAAACACCTTACTATTTAACCTACGGGATGAATCCCATTCTCCCGGTTGAGTTCGAAGTTCCTACCCATCGTGTGATGAGTGCAGATCGCTTGTCAGTAGAAGAGAGTCAGGAAGTGAGGTTCTTACAGCTGACACAGTTAGAAGATAACAGAGACGAAGCGAGAGATTTCACCCTGGACATTCAAGAGAGAAGGAAGAAGAACCACGATAACAAGATACGGAAGATAGATTTGAAGGACGGAGATTTAGTCCTTCTCTATGACAATAGACATTTCAAATTCCCAGGCAAGCTACATCTTCGATGGATGGGCCCATACAAGGTAACCAAGATCTATGAGCATGGATCACTGCAGCTTGAAGATCTCGCAGGAAATCCCTTCGCCAATCGAGTGAATGGCTGGAGGGTGAAAAAGTACCACAGGTAACGAAGACTGTCATCAGGAAGTGGCAACAAATTCACGAAGATCCCTTTCCGGAAGAGTATTACCAAGACTATCTTCGGGATGGGGAGGGTACCTTCGACCCTCGCAAGAACGAAACCCTGGAAGGCGAACGAGCAGAAGAAGATTCAGGACATAGTCGCCGCCAGAAGCTCTATTCCGAAGGCAGCAGGACTTGCACAATTTCTGAGTCTCGAAGATGTGAATGATTGCACGAACATGTAAGGAAAGAGAAACGAGACAAAGAAAGATAAATAGAAGATTTTATATAGTATTTGCGGGGTCGCAAATATTTGAGAAAGGGAGCATGTGGTGCCTAGGAAAATCATTTATTTTAAATTTTGTAGAAATAGATTAGGAAAGATCTGAAGAAGAAGCTGTTAAGTAAGAAGATAGGAGATAAACAGTGAATTAAGAATATAGTGTTAGAAGACTGAAGAGAAGGTCAAAATCTCGAAGATGGTTATCTTGAAGATCTTCGGAAATTTACATTTGGAAGATGACCTTCAAACAGAACTTTGACCTTCGAGATTAGTGTATCCACAGTTATAACAGATTTTAGTTAGTTAGTTAGAGGTAGGTAGTTAGACCTTTCCGAACTGGAGTAGTATAAATAAAGAGGGATCTGAAGAAATCAGGATCCTTTGTTCCGGTGGCTGTAGCTATTGAAGGTTGAATTCAGATTCCCTCGTCGATACTCTGAGACTCAAGCAGCTTGGTGCTCATCTCTTTTGGTAGTTGAAGCTCTGTGGGAGTAAGTCCCTGTACACAGTGAAGATCCTTGTCTTGGAGGCAAGAGTAGTTGTGTGGCATCCATAGTAGCATTGAAGGTAGCACACTTCGAGGAAGGTGTTATTCCCTTGCAGTAGACTGCCAAATCGAGAGGACCTGCCTTCAGATTGAGTTTTTGAGCTCGGAATAAAGTGATCCTCCATCTCAAGAGACTTTGTTTCATTCCAGATAAGAGAGGATTTGAGTAGAGAAACTAGAAGATTGTGTATTTGAAGACCTGTTTAGAACTGGCCTTCAACTCGTTGGCTTATGTCTATCACCCAGGAGTCTAAACTAAGAGTGAAGTGACTGAATGAAGAAGATGTGGCATATTTGCAAGCTATTTGAGATCTTTGACCATTTTCTTCATGGGATCGACCTGTATTCACCATATACCTACAATCTTGTGGTTTTGTGAGTCGTTACAATATCTATAATTAACTTTTTGGATTATCAAAGTAGTTGATAAGTTGGCCATATGCCATACATGTTGTTAGCTTGAAGACCAAGCTAATTATATAGCCTATACGTAGAAAAACGTGCCTTATAAGTTAAGGTGTGTGTCATACAAAGTCAACATATATTGAGGGTCCTATAGAATATTGTCACTTAGCTCCTAGTTAGCTAGTATATATAGAGATAAAAGTGAAGCCCTCTTCAATCTTGTCAATTCCTTTCTTGCTTCTAGTCTAGTTTCAAGAGTCTCAAGTTTTCTTGTTTTTTCGTAATAAACCATTCCAGTTTCTTTTTAATATATGTACTTTCTTATTTCTATTTTTATAGATTATTACATGTCTAATATATCCATAAATTACCAATAAATTGGTACATGTAGTGATATTTCTATAATTATCAATAACTTGTAAAGCTTGATAGTTTTATAGACACAAGTTTTTTTTTTAGTCTTAAGATAGTTGCAAATATTTAAGTAGTCTCTTTTATGGTGTATACTAGTAATTGATATTATCAATCTTTCTCACTAGACTACTTGAATAGTGACTATATTAAGGACTTCAAGCCAAAGGTAGATACTAATGAGGCTTTTAAACCTGTTTCAACATTTAATACCACTCAAAGGCTATAGATCTTAGAAGTGGATACATTTTATAAGATAGAAGATAATCTTCACAATATAATATTAAGAGCATATATATTTATGTCAATAGTTACTTATATAATTAAGTAGAAGTAGGTAAATATAGATTAATTTCTTAAAGTCTTCTTGAGAAGCTTCTTAGAAGCTTTATTAGATATAATTTTGATTTTAGATGTATTTGTAGGTTAGAATCTTAGCCAATAAGTTAACCACGTGTTGGTAGCTTGTGAAATAAGCTAACTATGTGATACATATATAGATAACTTGCCTTGGAAATTAAAACATATGACTAGCAAAGTCAACATGTTTTGGAGGTTCTATAGGACATTATCACATAGCTCTTAGTTAAGAGTATATATGGAGGCAAGAGTGAAGCCTTTTTCACTCTTGTCAATGCCTTTCTAGTCCTTAGTCTTGTTTCAAGTCTTTCTAGTCTTCTTATTTTTCGTAATAGCCATTCTAATTCAATATTATATCATCTTTGAGTGACTTTTTAGTTCCTTTTAATGAAACAAGAGTGTATTGAGGATTTTCTTTCTTCAAGATTCATGTCCTTGACACATGGTGAGGAATAGATTCTTAAAAAGAATTGGGGGCATTTCTTTGCTAGATTGAAAATTTAAGTTTCAAACATGGATGAAAGAGAAGCATCAAAGATCTTTCATTTTCATTGAGTCATATTTCTTTAAGGTCTTACTACAATATTTCAAGCACAAGTCATTCCAAACCTATAGAATGAAGTGAAGAATATTCACTTAAATTTGTATAAAATAAAACATAATCGAGAGGTACGTCGTTGTATAATATGATTTGCTATCCAAGAATATACTCGATATCTAGCTATAGAGAGTTTAGCTTAAAATTTTATGTCTATCTTGTCTTAGCTTCCAAAGCTCCTTTAATCTGTATAAAACTCAAAATACAGCAAAATTCCTTCAAAACATATTTTTCTTGTGAAGGGTTTTCTCTTCCCAAACTTTAGAAATTTATAACTCTTGATCAAAATGTTCAATTTATTTCAAATTTATTTGATAGATAGAATTGACTTTTAAGTTTTATGACAAAAAAAACCAACTACATATTCACTTTTGATCTTTTGGCATCTAAGAAATCCTAACAGATACTCTAAATCCTAATTTACAAGCAACCAAGTACTATTTTCTTAATATTTCAAGAATCCAATACTCAAATATTATCAAATTTATGTACAAAGTTTATTTACATGAATATACATATTCCTTCAAATTTTAAACCAAAACCTTGTCAAATTTCTCAAGATATAGTTCAAGACACAACCACTAGTAAATCGGGTCACTTACTACCCTTAGATTGAATGTACTGACTTCAAAATCCAATATCTCCTTCATCTTGATCTGGAATCCACCAAGCAATATATAGAAAGTATAGCTCCAAAAGTGCTCTCTCTAGTTGCTATTGTCAATCTACAATTGGCCTTTGTATGCGTGCGTTATGTCAAAAAGAGTGATAGTAGCTTCCAAATCAACATCTTAACTTTGAGCACCTATATCTCTTTCATATAAACTCCAAATCATATAAGTTTTATACCAAAATCATAGCCAAAAACCTAAACTTACTGACCCTAGCCTTCAAAGCTCAAATAGCTCCAAAAAACTAACCCTAATCTCTAATATGGCCTCGGGCAGCCTCCTCAAAGCTTATTGGTCATGATTTTTGACCAATAGGAATGGAGATTTTCATCATCCATCTCCATTCATCTATATTGGTGCCCTAATTACTTCTTTTGCTACTTAAATCCTTCTTCGATCATTTTTTTATAAGATTTATATAATTTATGCTCTAAAAATCAAATAAAAGAACCAAAATAAGTTCTCAAAGGTCACTAATGTCTAACAAAGATGAGTCTAAATATTTAGAAGTTACTATTAATCAAAACCAATCTTAAAAGCTACTATCAAAAGAAATTAAAGTTATACAAATTGTAATAGTAATCCTTTTATATATCCTCTTTTTAAGGTAATAATCAAATTATATTCTAAAATCAATTAAAATCTACTAACATAGCTCTCACTATGTTACTTAATAAATTATATATTAAATACATAATTACAATGTTTTCATATAGCAGCCAAACCACAACACGATAATATTTAGAGCCTGCTTTAGCTTATAAGAAAGATTCTCTCTTAAGCTTCATGCTTATGGTGAAGAAAGAAGATCCAATCCAAGAAAAAATTGATACATCTTTGAAAGATATCAAAAGAAAAGTAGTAGTTAATTCTATAACTAACATTCTAATTAATTTTTTTTGTATTGCTTATGCAATAAAGATAGCTTTTTTTGCAACAGGAGAGCTACCATCATTTAAATCTCTCTAAATATTTATTAAATACTTAAATCACAAGTATGGAGATTTTAGGCATATTCAAATTCTATAGATTGAAGACTTTTATCCTCAAAAAGAAGATATTCTACATACAATATATATTTATTTATCCAAATTTGTAGTAGAACCAAGAGATGAAACAAAACCAATCTATCTTGAGAGTTTAAGACTCTTCTAATCTACAACAACATAAAATCTTATTACAAAGTAGGACAAAATGGATTGGAAAAAAATTGAATAAAACTAAACAAAATAGAACATAAAAGAAAAAATTGAGCAAATAAAAATAGAATGGAACAGAACTTAATATAAAGATACAAAACTAAATTTTATTAAGAGAGATCTAAAGCCATATTTGACTAGATGCCTAAAAAGTCCTAGCTAATCATATTTATACTTTGTTCTACTACCTTGGACTTTCTAAAATGTTCCTAGATAATGGATCCCATCTAGATAACCATCCTAAGTTCTTTTCAAAAGATTCTTTAGTAGATTTTACTTAAATAATTTTCTTAAGTTCTTTCTAGAAGGTTCTATGATGGACTCCACCTAAATAACCGTTGTTAGAGTAGAAAGAATTTACCTCAAGAAAATGCTGGACTTTTGGTTGTCACTATTTATTCAATCAAGCTTCAAAATAGTAGAAGCCCTAAGTTTATATATAACTTTTTTTTTTTGAATAATTACACCAAATACATGAGTGTCAAGTAATCAACAATATCCAAAATATAATAAAATCTTCTAAAACCTTGTATATCCTTATATAGAAATTTTTCCAAACTTCAACACCTCATATCTCCTAATTCGACAATCCAAAGAAACTCAAATTTTACATGATATATTTATGTATTTTTATTAATTATTACAATGAATTTTAATTACAAATTCATTGCAGATCTTGAAATATCTTGAAAACCCTAATAGTCACTTTAAATCCTTTTTTTTATACATCTATATGTGATTTTCTTCATATCTCACAAAATATAAGCTCGAATGCTACGAAATTTATATGTATAGCTTTTTAACACAAAATATTAAATTTTCTAAAATATTTGAGCCAAAATTTTGTCCAAAAACTCAAGTTATAGCTCCAACCATTACTATAAACAAAACCACTAACTTACTGTCTTTAATTCGGAAGCACCGCCTTGAACTCCCTATAATTCCTTTATATGAATTCTAAAAGGAATAATTCTTTTGTAAAAGATGTAGGTCTTGAAATCATTGTTCTAGTCACATCTTTCGAACTTCAAAAGCTATAGTACAACTTCTCATATCTTCAAAAGAGTAATAGCATGTCTTAAATTAATACCTTAACTTCAAACGGCTATAACTTCTTCACCCTAACTCCAAATCTTCTAATTTTTATACACAATTTGTAACTCAAATCCTAAACTTTATTACCCTATCTTCTAACTTCCAAATACTTTCTTTGAAGTCACCAAAATCCTTATTAAGGTTGCAGGTAGCCTCCTCAAAGTCCATTGGACATGATATTTGACCAATAAGGATGAAGTTCTCCATTCTTTGCCTTCATCTAATCATGCCTTGCTTTCATTCCTCCCAATTAGTCTCCTACTAGTTTAGATTTTTATCCGTAAGCTTCCATCTTCTTCCATGATTTTATACTAAATATTTAGGTCCTATATTTTTTTTAATGTCAAAATCAAAACAAATAAAAAAAAAAAAAAAAAAAAAAAAAAATTATATCAACTCTTTTTAACTTAATCTACTAAACATTCTAACAAAAATCTAAATTTATTAATATATAATATGTTTTAACTAATTTTTACATACTGTAAGTATTTATAGTAAGATATTGTCATAAGTTCTTTCTAGAAGTTTCATAATAGGTCTTATATAGTCTACAAACTCATCTCCTATTTTAAAAACTTCCATAACTTCTCAAACATGATTCCGACTATCTATTCATATATATCAAAAATATAAATATCTTATCTTTATCCTATTATAATTAATCCTCCTTCACTAATGTAAAACATCCTTGTTTTGCTCCCGATGTTATCTCCAAATTATCTCTTGGCAATAGATGGGATTTTTTGTAGATTCTTATGTTATATTATAGATGGAATAACCTTTCTAAAAATATTTGTACTAAAATTATTGATGACCATTGCCATAGCAAAGATAGTGATGATTGAAAATGTTGTCTATTTCATATTCTTGTTGATTATTAACTACAATTGATAGTGGTAGTGGTTGGTATCAATTCAAAAAATACTTTGGTTTTGTATGAAATTCTTTTAGTTGCAAAACATAAAATATTAGATGGACTCAAATATGTGGCATAAGCTCAAGGTAATATGCAACATCAAAAATCACTAAAAATTATGAAAAGGTCGAAGCCATCAAGTTGTTAGTTTATGGATTTGAGTTGGTGTAGCAAATAGCAAATTGGCATTGGATAGTAATACTTCATCATTGCTTAGAAGGTCTTATATTGCTAGTGGCTATTTGATTTTGCTTCTATCAATTCTGTGCATTAATATGGTGGTGTTGTACCTCTTGTAATCCTATTGTAAGCCATTGTATAAACTCCTCTATTGTTAGGTTGTTCGTATAGATGGGATAATAGATAATTGCTGGCGTAATTAGATGTTGAGCAATATTAAAGAAAAATAGTGAATGACTGGTACTTGCTTAAATACTATCATTGTAAGAAAATTCTAAAGGCATCAAATATTCATCTCAATCATTATGATGGACTACAATAAATGTTTGCAGCGTATCTTCTAAGGTTTGATTTACACACTCTATTTGTCTATATGTTTGGAGATAGAAGACTATAGACATAGCAAGTCATGTACCTATTAGCTTGAATAAGGCTTATCAAAAACTTTTCATGAAGCGTGGATCTCAATTTGAAATAATGACATGACATAATCTATAGTGACAAAAAATAATATAAAAAAAATTTGTGCAAGCACTGTCGTGTTGTAATACGACTATATGTTGAAAGATGATAATATGGATGTTATTATAGAAGAGCCAAGTTAAAAAAAAAAGGTAGAAAAATATGGATAAAAAATAGGAAGGTAGTAAAAATTTTAGTAGTAATGTTGCCCTTTTAAAAAAAAAAATAGCTTCTACTTACTTTGTAGGACCAAAAATAAGGCAAAATAAGGTAGATTGGAAAAATAAATCATTTAGACATCTTTAGGAGGAAGTTAAGAGTAAATTCTAGTAAAAGTTACTTAAAGAAAAACTAGATGTTGACACCTAGAGAGGGCCGGTTATGAACCAGGGTCGAAATCAGACCGTGAGGCGCAAAACTGAGTCTCAACGATGATTCCAGGACTCTTTGGCAGAGTGAAGAGTAAGATTTGAGAAAAGATTAGATAGGGTTTCTATAAGCATTGATTTTGGATGATTTGGAGTTGACATGACTTTATAAGAGCTTTGCAAAGTCAAGATTTGTTTTAGATGACTTGGGCTTTATAAAATAAAATAGGATTTATATTTTGGGTGATTCCAAGAGTTTTGTAATAGACATATGGGTGAAATTTTGTGGGTTTTTGTTTATAATTGTTTTTAATATGTTTTGTGAATTTGAGCTCGATCTAATGGTTAAATTGAGAAATATTGAGGTTTAAGTGGATTAAGGTCTCAAAAAGTAGAATTTTAGGTCTAGTGGGGGTTTTTAAGATTTCTTGCAATCTACAAGTTGGATTGGAATAAAAGTTATGTGAGAGGATATAAGACTTGTTTTTGTATGTATGTGAGAATTTTAAGATCAATCAAATGGTGCAAAAGAGAGATATTGGCTCTGAAAGATTAGCATCATGATTGGAGAGGAAGGCTAGCCAATACTTGAGCATATTTTTGAGGTTATCGTCAATTTGGTAACTCCGATCTTTTTTAATTTTTTTGTGCTTGTTTTTAACTTATTTTTTTAGAAGTGTGCAAAATTTGAGTTAAGATCGACGGTTTATTCATTAGTTATTGAGGTTTAAATTTATTGTAGGAATTACTAGGGTTTGGTTTAGGATATGGTTAGGATTTGGTTAGGATTTGGTTTAGGGTTTAGGATTTGGATTAGGATTTGATTTAGGATTTAGGATTTGCTTTAGAATTTGGTGTTTAGGGTTTATTTAGGATTTAGAATTTGGATTAGAGTTTGGTTAGGGTTTGATTTAGGATTAGAATTTGATTTAGGATTTGATTAGGATTTGATTTAGGATTTGGTTGGGATTTGGTTTAAGGTTTGTTTAAGGTTTAATTTAGGATTTAGGATTTTAATAGGATTTAAGATTCAATTAATTTTGGCCTAAAGTTTGAATGAAGTTTCATAGGATTTTAACTAGAATTAAATTAAGATTAAATTGAGATGTATTTGAGTGATATTTGTGATCCTTCTAATATTCCTTTAAGAATTCTTATTGTTTGTTTGAAATTTCTTTGAGGTTTTTTTGAATTTAATTAAGCTTGTTTAGTATTATTATGGTCTAATTAGAGCATTGTTAGTATTCTATTAGAATTAGGATTTTGTTATTGCAATTTTCATTCTTCCTTCTATAGCCACATGTCCGGAGCATTCTCAAGCAAGCCTTCTCGTATTATGACAGCGCTAGAGTATCAATATGTGAGTGCTTCTTAGACAAGTAAAGTTGTTTTGAGAGCCAATCCATAAAGACAACAATTGTGGTGTGATTATGAAGGGTCTACATCAAACATATAATGAGATTTGTAGTCACTTACTTCCAATATACTATAAATAATAGAATTAGCTGTAATAATTTGAGAAATACTATGTTGTATGCTTTATTACATTAACATGACTCGCGAGAGCGCACAAAAGTTTGAACATCATAATCCAAACTTGTCCAAAATCATGTCCTTAAGATCCATTCTAGAGTCTTTTCTTGCCTTAGATGTCCAAATATTAGGATGTCATATTTCTTGAAGATCAACAAGATCTTATACATTTATGACCACATAAAATTAAATCATAGTAAATTACTAATAGTCAAAAGATAATAAAAGATTAAAAAATATTTTTATGATAGATAAGATAGCAATGATCAACGTCAGTAGAATTTTAGATGAATGTATTTATTAAAGGATGGAAGTTATTCATTAGGACAATAGCCACCTCCTATAATTAATGGATATTAGAAGTGAGAAATATCTTATTCTACACTTCTCTTTGTGTATAAATCTTGTTGATGTTAAGTGTTTGTAGCTTTTAGACTTCTTTTTATCAATAGGTTATGGGCCCACACACATTTGCTTCAATGTTTTGAAGTTCTTTGAAGTGGTTGTTGATGTGTGGAATAGATCAAATTGTTGTTGCTGATGTTAGGATTTAGAAGGACCTAACTTTCAAATTTAGATCTAGATCTAAATCTTGGTTTGCTCTTACTTATGGTCAAGAGCATTTTGAGGTTGGTATTTGGTTTTTCACCTAAGGCAAAGTTATCAAACACTTGTATTTTTTTTTTCCTAGGATAAATCCTCAGTGGTCTAACTTTGTAGTTTCATGTCCTAAAGATATTGATTGTGGTTAAAAGACCTCTTATAGTATATAGAAGTGATTTGTGAGTATAAGAGTGATATTTGAGTAACAAATCAGATTTGAGACATTTAAATATGTCATCAAACTTGTAAAAAGCCTTAAAAGTGAAGTTGAGAGTGTTTTTGAGAGTAAAAATACTAGTTTGTTCATAAAGAAGGATTCTATGATTTTAAGACAATAATACTTTCTTGTTGATTTTGAGAGCATTAGGACTTCTTCTTTAAATATTTTTTGATATATCTCTCCTTTAGACATGGCTTTAAGTGACGGTGAAGGATTGAGAGTAATTGAAAAGCTTAGAGGTGAGAATTTCTACTATTGGAAGGTAAAAATAAAACTTTTGATCGCATCTTTGGATCTTTGGAATATTATAGATGAAAGTAAAGAGGCTCGAAGTATAGATGCTGATATGAAGGAGAAGAAGGACTTCAAATATCATCAAAATAAGGCTTTTGGATTGATTGCGACTAATATGGATGAAGCCAACTTCTCCAACATTATCTCTTGTAAAGGACTAGTGGAAGCATAGAAAACTCTTTGCAACATTTACGGAATCAAGAACTTATCCAACATCATCTATACAAGGAAGAAGTTCTTTACTTGCAAGATGGAAGAAGGTGAAGACCTCATGGCTCATGTCAATAAGATAAAGTCTCTTGCAAACCAACTAGTAATTATTGACAAGCTTTTAGAAGAAAGTGATATTATCATGACCTTGTTGATGAGCCTTTCCGAATCCTACAACTACCTTATTATGGAATTAGAGTCCATTAAACTAAAAGAATTTACAATAGACTATGTGATAGCAAGACTTATCTATAAAGTAATCAAGAAGAAAGAAAAGGAGTCTCAAACTAAAGATTTAATATTTTATTCACATCAAGGCAAAGATAACTATTCAATTCAATAAGGTAATGTGGCAAAGTAGGCCATTTTGCTCAAAATTGCTATAAAAGCAAAAAGTTGGAGAAAAAGAATGCAAACAGTATACAAGATGAGTTTAGAGGACAAGATTATGTATTCACAATGTATAATAAGTATATGATAAGAGGCTTAAATCTTAACAAAATAATTCAAAATACAATACAACTTGCATGTGTAGGATGTATACAAGTGTGATTGGTCGTTTTACTTATTCCGAAAGAAACCTCCCAGCATAAATCCGTATAGGGGGATTCGAACATGAGGAATGACTAGTTGCTTAAGCGTTCACGTTGGGGTCATACAATCATTTACCTCTTGAATGTATCATCTCTATTTCCAATATCTAAATACACAAGGAAACTATAATCTCCTCCTTCATCTTATCCGTCTATTCCTTACAACAATTCAGTCATATCAATAACTGCTATTTCTACCAATATATTCACCCTCATAATCTCCAATGTAATACTATGCCCTCACAGCTTTTAGCACACAATTACCCTCGTTTCAATCACTAGAATTCTTCACACAGAACTGCCATTCATATTACAGTGTTTCACACAAACACAGACTCATTCTCTCTACTGAACTACAATCAAATTTCAGCATTCAATCTTTCTTCTTCTCAAATAATACCAATCACATTTCCATTCCATAATTCACTTCACAATATTCAGAAACTTTTAATCCTCTTATTCAAAGAAAATAACAAACAAAAGAAAAGAGGTAGCACCAAGCTTATCCCGGCTCAGCACTCTCACAATCTGGCCCTCGACTCAAAACTCTCACAGTCTGGCATTTTCTTCCCCTCTCCCATCCTCTTTATACTATCCTGAGATACCATCTCTTTGTCACGGCCATAATCATGTAAGCTAATAATTACATATAGAAATAGGTAGAAGTAAGTAAAAGTAGATAAAAGTAACTTAATTCTATAATATTTAATATAGAAGCTTTCTAGAAACTTTCTAGATGCTACTTTGACTTCATAGGTGTCTTTAATTGACTTTTTGGATTAGAAACGTGGTCAACAAGTTGGCCATGTGCCACACATGTTGTTAGCTTGAAGATCAAGCTAACTATGTGGCCCACACGTAGAAAAACTTGCCTTGTAAGTCAAGGCATGTGTCCTACAAAGTCAACACATATTGGAGGTCCTATAGAACATCGCCACGTAGACCCTAGTTAGATAGTATATATAGAGACAAGAGTGAAGGCTTCTTCACTCTTGTCAACTTTTTTTTTGCTCCTAGTCCAGGTTCAAGAGTCTTTAGTTTCTTGTCTTGTAGCAATAGCCATTCCAGTTTCCTTTTAATATACACACTTGTTTATATTTTGACTTATTATATCGAGATAGCCTTTTTGTATATATTTTCCCTCATCGAGTCTTTGTCCTTGACACTCTTATACTACAGATGATAACTACTTTTCCTGACTATTCATCCATTCTATCTATTGAACCACTTTTTCAGTAGTTATCTATCCTTGTTTACACTATACACTAGGTATCTACATTCTAAAAATAACTACTTATTCTACATAGCCCCACTCCTAACTGTGCAGCATCCTTGCAAACACTCATTTGATACCTATCTAAAAATTATCTAATAAAATTCTACAAAAATTGTGATCCCTCTGGCCTATCTAATTAATCAATTGCCGTAGTATCTGTTATTGGTTCCACCAATTCCGGTTCCAAGTGTAAATCTTTGTCTTCCTCCAATCCTTCCATCCGCTCTTGCTTCAACTGAGCTGAAAGGTCTTCATTGTATTTACCCAATTCAAGAACTTGAGCTTCCAATTTCAAGATTTGGGCATCTCTCAATTCCGAGTGGAGCTGAAAGTGACTCCTCTCTTCTGAAACTTTGGAAACTGGCAACGTCGATACTTGTGCTTGACCAATATTGACTAAATCCTTTGCCAAACTTGTCACCTCAGCATTCAAGGCCTCAATTTCAGCCCTTAACCGCTCCGTTTCACATCTGTATTGGTCAATCAATACCAATTTCTCTTGCGCCAATAACTTGGTCTTTTCTCGTTCCATTATCAACTGACCCTTCGCTTTTTCCAGTTCCAAAATTGAATGACTTCGAGCCCGGAATAGTTCTTGCATGTGGGTCTCTACCATGCGTTATCTTTCTTGTGACTGGCTTCTCACTATTAACTTTTATTTGGAACTACTACTCTAGAAAACACAAGAAATACAAGAAAATGGTACTCCAATCAACACAAACAACACCATAGAATGACTTTAACTGGTGCCCCACTCCTATTCCTTTACCTAGTAGTGATAACGACAACATGTTATCCCTACTGTCCATGAAAGGTAATGAGAAGTAATCTTTCTTGGTGGCTACATTAAGTTTCTGGAAATCCTGAAAAATTTGGATTTTTCCATTCTTTTTTAGTACCATCACGATTGGAGAAACCCACTCACTATTTGGTACCAAGTAAATAAAACCAATTGTAAGAAGCTTGTCCAATTCCTCCTTCACCATGAGAGAATATTTAAGATTAGGCGATGTTACTTCTACCATACCAGTTTAGTGTTCTCCTCTAAAATGATATGATGCTCACAGACTTCAGCGAGAATACCTTTTAAATCATCATAAGTCCAAGCAAAAGTGGATTTATGTTGCAAGAAAAATTTTGTCCAGCAGGTCAACTCTTATTCCTCAATACCTTCGTAGACCTTAATTGTCTGAGGTTCTACTGTGGTCACCAAGTTGATAGTTTGACATAAAGGTGCAACGGCGATGTTCTATTTCAACCCCTGTGCTGGTTTAAAGTCAGTCGATAAGTTCGACATGTATGAAGTACAGAATTCTATGTCTAAGGCACTAACATGGTGCACATCATACTTGGTCATTCAATCAGTACTAACATAATCCGAGTTTTTCGATTCCGTCGGGTATATCAAGTACTCTCCCGGACCTCCACATTGATACACCACTCCAGGGTGTAGTGCTGCCTCCACAGGCGCCTATGTAATTGGTGCTACTGCATCGTCATCGGAGCTAAGTTCATCATCCAATATTAATTCAAATGCTGGGAATTGAGACTCTCCATGATATTGTACCAGATACATCTGTAGAACAATCTGGCCCCGGCCCTTTCCAATTGTCAATGTGCCTCAGCCCCAATCATTCTTAGCTTTGGCTTGATAAAGCCAAGATCTACCCAATAAAATGGGATACGATAATGTAGAACTATGTAATTGGAATACAATATAATTGATTTTATATATCAATCCCAAAAATACAGTGGCAATATTACGTAAAATTTCCATTGGCTTTACCCGACTATGATGTGTCATTCGCAAGACCAATGTCATAGGTAGCAATTGCTTTAGATCCAAATCCTCCATTATATCCGTGTTCATTAAATTCACACTAGAGCCAC
Organism: Physcomitrium patens; assembly: GCF_059467195.1. Taxonomy (NCBI): domain Eukaryota; kingdom Viridiplantae; phylum Streptophyta; class Bryopsida; order Funariales; family Funariaceae; genus Physcomitrium; species Physcomitrium patens. Next base: position 1,593,074 of record NC_143410.1, read on the forward strand.
CATCGACTTGTACCCATGGAATTAAAATGCCATCGATTGATACATCGATTGTTGGTGATCCCGAATCTAGGTTTAAGCTAATTTCATGAATTTCTTTAGTGCGGGATCTTTGTCGTATTAACGCTGAATTCAATGTAGCTCGACATTTCAATGTTATAGCCAAAAGTTGCTTCATTGTAATTGAAGGCTGAATAACATCCAAATCCCTCAGAATGTCATAGAGTTCCGTATTAAGAGTAATTTTTAATGCTCTTTTGCGTTTCATTGGTTTTGATTTTACTCTGTTTGGTAGTAATTCCTTCCTAGCGATTGGAATTGCCGTTGATAACTTTGCCAACTTGTCTACCACTAAAGGTTCCTTTAATGCGTAAGATCTTTTATTGAGTTGTTTAGGTATTGGTACTTGGTCAGTTGGGATCGATCTTGATGGTCCCGATAAATTGGGACGTAGGACTGAATTGGGTTCCTCAGTCTGTTGAGGTCTCAATATTGGGATATGTTATCATACTGTAAATGCTTAGAGTATCTAAAAATTAGTTAAAACATATTATGTGTTGATAAATCTAGATGTATGTTAAAGTGGCTAGTAGATTAAATTAAAAGGATTTGGAATAAGAAACTTTACTTTGTTTCTTTATTTCTTTTGATTTTGATATTAATATATATATATATATATATATATATATAGGACCTAAATGTTTAGTATGAAACCTTGGGAAAAGGTCGAAACCTAAGGATGAAAATCTAAACTAGTAGGAAGCTCATTGGGAGGGATGAAAGCAAGACATGGTTGGATGAAGGCAAGGAATGGTAAACTTCATTCCTATTGGTCGAATACCATGCCCAATGGGCTTTGCGGAGGCTATCCGTGACCTTAAGAAGGGTTTCGGCGACTTCAAAGGGGGCATTCGGAGATAAGAAGCTAGGGTTGTAAAGTTTAGGATTTGGAGAACAATTTTTGTACAAAAATTAGAGGATTTGGAGTTAGGGTGAAAAAGTTATAACCGTTTAAGTTAAGGTGTTTATTTAAGACATACTGTTACTCTTTTGAGAGTACGAGGGGTTTTACAGCAGCTTTTGAAGATCAAAAGGTGCGACTAGAACGGCGATTTTAAGGCCTACATCTTTCATGAAAGAATTATTGCTTTTGGATTTCATATGAAGGAGTTGTAAGGAGTTGAAGGCGACGCTTCCAAATAAAAAGCAGTAAGTAAGCGGATTTGTTTGTAGTAATGGCTGGAGCCATAACTTGAGTTTTCGGACGTATTTTTGGCTCAAACTTTTTGGAGAATGTACAATTTTGTGTTAAAAAGCTATACATACAAATTCCGTGGCATTTGAGCTTATATTTTGTGAGATATGAAGAAAATTGCATGCAAATATAAAAAGACAAGGGTTTGAAGCGGCTGTTAGGGATTTCAAGATATCTCAAGATCTGCAATGAATTTGCGGTTGAAAATTTGTTGTATAAGTTAATAGGAATACATCAGTAGCTCATGTAAAATTTGAGTTTTTTTGGACGGTCGGATTAAGAGATATGAGGTGTTGAAGTTTGGAAAAATCTCCACATAAAAATAAACAAGGATGTAGAAGACTTTATTATATTTTGGAAGTTGTGGGTTACTTGAGAATTGTGTATTTGGTGTAATTACTCAAAAAGAGAAAAATTATATATAAACTTAGGGCTTTCTTTATTTTCAAGCTTGATTGAATAAATAATGACAGCCAAAAGCCCAGCATTTTCTTGAGGCAAACTCTCTCTATCCCGACAATGTCCCAATACTAATATTGATTCGTTTAGCCCCGTGGATGGCGCTACTTGCTCTCCTACGATTGGTTCATCCATGTCCTGAATTGGATTCTTGTCTTTTTGTTGGCTTCTAGTAAGCACTGCGTTCACCACCTCGACACGATGTACTGGTGAGTCTCATTGAACAGGGCCTTTGTCCTCCGCCGGTTGACTTGTTTGCATTTGCTCGTCCCAATTATTATAATTAAAGGGCGCATTGCACTACTGATAAGTGTCACCAGACTGCTTACAATTTCCACATATTGGAGCATAGTCATCACTGGCCCTTGGATTAAGATATTCATTGGTATAATGACCAATTTGTCTGCAACGATACTAACGAAGTGGTCTCCTGCCAACTCCTTCAGGGATATTGGGTGTCTCTACGAGTATATAATGGCTAGGTGTGTTCCATGTCAGATGAGTAAAGGATCCTGATTGACCCATTGTTACTGTAGAGTTTGACATTAGCTTCGTCATGGGTAGATATTGATGGTATTTTGGTTGGTTCATTGCCAATCCGTGAGTATTGGATACACCTTCTTGGTGAAATTCAGAGTTGAAGAAATTAGAATAATTCCTGTTTTATTTATTCCCTCAATTTCCATACCAGCCAAACCTATTATTCGTGTGTACTTGATTGACATCCCACGAAGTTGATTAAGTCATTATCTGGTTACTGAGTTGTTTTTGCTTCCGTAAATTCCAACAGTTGGTGGTAATATGCTTGCCTCTACAAAAAATACATTCTATAGTCATTTGGGGTGGTGAAAGACATTCTGTTACTAAATGACGTTGTCCCTTACAATTACTGCATCAGACATTGGGATGCATATTGGTTGGTTTATGCCTTTTTTCTTTATCTTTGGCCAGATTCACAGCCAATTCTTCCATTTTTTTTGTCAATGTTAATAGCAATGACTCATTAGGATCCCTTGATACTAATGCATTTGGCAATTCTTTTGTAGGTATTGGTTTCTGATACGCGGAATAAAGTACATACGGATGTGATGATGATGGTGGTATAACTTGTAATGGAACTACATCTATTATTCCCTGTGAAATTATACCATAATCATTCCTTCTCAGATAACTTCCCAATGCGTCATTCCAATTTGTCATTTGATAACCTCTTTGAGATGGAATCATTGTGGCTCCAACTGTTAAGTTCTGATCATAGTGACATTCCTCCCATACTTTTGCTCGCTCAAGAGATGATTCAATGGTGGCTGATTGGACCTCCTTTACAAACATTTTCAATTCTGGTGGGTGTAGTCCATTAACTAACATGGACAACACAAATGATTTTGGCATTTGGTTATTTGGCCATTTTTGAAGTATATCCGCTACACGACCATAATATGATAATACCACTTCTCCTAGTACCATTCTGCTCTTCATTAATTTTTCTCTAAGACGTTCTTCAAAACCAATTGGTCAAAAATGGGCTAAAAATGTATTTTTTAATACCTCCCAATTGATAAATTGTCCCTCAGGTTGGCGGTTATACCACTCAAATGCTGTGTCTTTCAATGTCGCTGGCAGCCATCTCAGCCAAATGTCTTCTGTTCTTCCATTATTGGCTATACACGCCGTAAAGAATTGAGACAAATGTTGATCTGGATCCGCACCTTGTTAATTCCGAAAAGTAGGTAATGGCACGACACTAGTCGTTTGATCATCCACTGCACCCATTTGAATTGCAATCAAAACTGCTGATCCTCCGGACGTCATTAAAGATGTTGGTGTTCTGCTCAATTTCTTATTAAAATAAAAATTGTCTCCCGCAAAAGTCTTTTTTGGACTTCCAGACCTTCTTGATTGACTATTATTATTTCCAAATAATTTTACTGGTTGAATATGAGGTAAAAATGACAGGTTTCGAAATACTCTGAATTGGTCTTTATTGGCAAGTGATTTATGTCGATCTTCAAAACCAGTCTTATTAGGATCGGATGTATTTCCAATTGAAAAGATACCCAGTGGGATACCTAATTCCTTTGTACCTTCCTTGTTTTCTGTTAACGGCTTCGAGAGGTTTACTGGACTATTAGTAGCGCTCCCCGTGAGTGCTCTTGGCAATTTCTTTAATGGTATGTACTTCTGAAATATTAGAGGTCGATCATCTTCTGGGTACGATCAAATATATTGACAGGCATGCAACCACGACTTAATCCAACTTTGTCGATGCTTCTTTTTCAATTTATAATCTCGCTCATTACACAACAAATTTCTTGCTTGCCATCTCTCTGTTGTTTCCTTTGATTGCTTTATTCTCTTTGTTGTTAAATTTTTATTCTTAATAACCATACTCTTTCTTCTAACACTACTGAAATCATCTTCCATTGCCAATTTTTTCACACGTTTGGTAATTAATTCCTAACACTTAAAGCTATTATCACTTCCCGGCAGCAGTGCCAAAATGTGATTGATCGTTTTACTTATTTCGAAAGAAACCTCCCAACATAAATCCGTATAGGGGGATTTGAACACGAGGAATGACTAGTTGCTTAAGCGTTCACGTTAGGCTCACACAATCAATTACTTCCTGAATGTATCATCTCTATTTCTAATATCTAAACACATAAGGAAACTATAATCTCCTCCTTCAACTTATCGGTCTCTTCTTTACAACAATTCAGTCATACCAATAACTGCTATTTCTACCAATATATTCACCCTCATAATCTCCAATGTAATACTATGCCCTCACAGCTTTAAGCACACAATTACCCTCGTTTCAATCTCTAGAATTCTTCACACAGAACTGCCATTCATATTACAGTGTTTCACACAAACACAGACTCATTCTCTCTGCTGAACTACAATCAGATTTCAGCATTCAATCTTTCTTCTTCTCAAATAATACCAATCACATTTCCATTCCATAATTCACTTCACAATATTCAGAAACTTTCAATCCTCTTATTCAAAGAAAATAACAAACAAAAGAAAAGATGTAGCACCAACTTACTCCGGCTCAGTACTCTCACAGCCTGGCTCCTGGCTCAGCACTCTCACAATCTGGCCCTCGGCTCACAACTCTCATAGTCTGGCCTCCGGCTCAACATTCTCACAATCTGGCCCTCAGCTCACAACTCTCACAGTCTGGCTCTCGGCTCACAACTCTCACAGTCTGGAATTTTCTTCTCCTCTCCCATCCTCCTTATACTACCCCGAGATACCATCTCCTATACTACAGATGATAACTACTTTTCTTAACTATTCATCTATTCTACCTGTTGAACCACCTTTTCAGCAGTTATCTATCTCTGTTTACACTATACACTAGGTATCTACATTTTGAAAATAACTACTTATTCTACAACAAGGCAAATAACAAAGGACAACATTTCAAAGTAATGTAGCAATATGTTGTCGTGTTGTGGTTTGGCTACTATATGAAAATAATGTAATTATGTACTTAATATATAATTTATTAAGTAACATGGTGAGAGCCATATTAGTAGATTTTAGTTGGTTGTAGAATATAATTTGATTATTAACTTGAGAAGAAGTTGCTTAAAAAGATTACTATAGAATTTGTATAATATTAATTTCCTTTTGATAGTGGCTTTTAAGATTGGTTTTGCTTGATAATAACTTCTAAATATTTAGAATCATCTTTGTTAGACATTGGTGACCTTTAAAAACTTCTTTTGGTTCTTTTATTTGGTATTTAGAGCATAAATTATATAAATCTTATAAAAAAACAGATTGAAGAAGGATTTTGGTAGCAAAAGGAGTAATTAGGGCACCAATATAGATGAATGGAGATGAATAATAAAAATCTCTATTCCTATTGGTCAAAAATCATGACCAATTGGCTTTGAGGAGGCTGCCCGAGGCCATATTGGAGATTAGGGTTAATTTCTCAAAGCCATTCGAGCTTTGAAGGCTAGGATCAAAAGATTTAGGTTTTTGATTATAGTTTTGGTGCAAGTTTTATATGGTTTGGAGTTTATATGAAGGAGATACAAGTACTCAAAGTTAAGGTATTGATTTGGGAGCTATTGTCAATCTTCTTAGCATAACGCATGCATATGGACATCAATTGAGGATCAATGATAGCAATTGGAGAGAACACTTTTGCGGCTATACTTTTCACATATTGCTTACTAATTTCTAAGTTGGAATGGAGTTATTGGATTTTGAAGTCAATGCATGCAATCTAAGGATAGAAAGTAAACCGATTTTCTAGTGGTTGTCTCTTGAGCTGTATCTTGAGCAATTGATAAGATTTTGATTCAAAACTTTAGAGAATGTGTAATTTCATGTTAATAAACTTTTTGCATAAGTTTTATGACATTTGAATATTGGATTCTTGAGATATTAAGAAAATAGTGGTCATGTACTTGTAAATTAGGATTTAAGGCGTCTGCTAGGGTTTCTTAGATGCCAAAAGATCGGGAGTGAATTTATAGTTTTGTTTTTTTTGTAATAAAAGTTAAAGATCAAGTCTACCTATTCTATAAATTTGAGATAAATTGTAGTTTTGACATTGTTGCTTTTAACTTTGTTATTAGAGTAGTCTTTCAACAAAACTTTTGTAGGAGCCTTCAACATGTGATATATGAATCATGTAAGTTTGATCAAGAATAATTAACAATTTTACACACCACAAAAATGTGGCAATACTATTTGTTAGAGAAGTGAGTGGTTGTTTGGATTGACCATCAATCGTTACTATACGATTTATATTTGAAAAATATGAAAATAAGACAAGTCAGCAAGTTCAGGATTTTGAGTGAAGAATTTATATGAAGAATTTGTATGATTTCGAGTTTTAATGAAGGAGATATAGGTGTTCAAAGTTAAGGTGTCAAATTTGTACCTACTGTCACTCTTTGAAGCATAATATATGGATACACAGAGCAATAAAAAATCGGTGACTAAAGTTGAAAAAAAAACTTTCTTGACTATACTTTACATATACTATTTGACGAATTCTAAGTTTGCATAAAGGAGTTATAGGGCATTGAAGACATCACATGTAATTCAAAGGCACTAAGTGAGTCATTTTGTTGATAGTAATGGTTGGAGCCATATCTTAAGTTTTTGGATGAATTTTTGGCTCAAAATTTCTATAAATATGTGTTATTAGGTTGAAAAGCTAAAGATCAAAGTTTCATGGTATTTAAATATTTATTTTGTGAGATATGAAGAAATTAGCACACAAATATATATAAGCTAGGATTTAAAGCTCCTGTTAGGATTTTGTGATATTTCAAGGTCCATAATAAATTTACAATTAAATTTTTTTGTGGTAGTTTTTGAAAGTATATCAATACTTCATATAAAATTTTAGGTTGTTTGGATGTTCCGATTATGAGATATAAGCTATTGAAGTTTGAAAATCATTTCTCATAAGGATATACAAGGTTTTAAGATACTATATCATACATTTAGGTATTTTTTTGGTATTTGAGCTTGTGTATTAATGTAATTGCCCTAAAAGAAAAAATATTATACATATAAACTTGGTACTTTTATATCTTAGACTTGATTGAGCATTTAGTGGCAGCCAGAAGCCTAGCGCTTTCTTGAGGCAAATTCTCTCTATCCCAACAATAGATAGGTCTAAGCCTAAAAAGATAGCAACTACCACAAGTAGCTTGATAAATATCAATTTAAAAAGACTATGCATTGTTAGAAATGTAGTGAATTGTCACGGCCATAATCATGTAAGCTAATAATTACATATAGAAGTAGATAAAAGTAAGTTAATTCTATAATATTTAATATAGAAGCTTCCTAAAAACTTCCTAGACACTGCTTTGACTTCATAGGTGTCTTTAATTGACTTTTTGGATTAGAAACGTGCTCAACAAGTTGGCCATGTGCCACACATGTTGTTAGCTTGAAGATCAAGCTAACTATGTGGTCCACACGTAGAAAAACTTGCCTTGTAAGTCAAGGCATGTGTCCTACAAAGTCAACACATATTGGAGGTCCTATAGAACATTGCCACATAGCCCCTAGTTAGATAGTATATATAGAGACAAGAGTGAAGGCTTCTTCACTCTTGTCAACTCCTTTCTTGCTTCTAGTCTAGTTTCAAGGGTCTCTAGTTTTCTTGTCATGTCGCAATAGCCATTCTAGTTCCTCTTTTCAATATACATACTTATTATTCATATTTTGTTAATTTTCTTTGAGTGAAGGCTTACTTGTCTGAACTGTTTTTTCATCGAGTTCTTGTCCTTGACAGATTGACAAGAGTGTACTTACAATATCAAAGCTTTGTTTTTCTTGAGTAAGAGTGGATTACCCCTTTCTCTTGATAAGGCATAAGCGTATTAGAAGTTTGCGGATTATCCACTTCTAAACTGATATTGTTCTTAGTATCTTCTTTGTTATCAAGTCTTTCTTTTCTTTTGTCTTGAGGTGTATCAAAAAAAATTTTCTTCTTAGTGTCATTGTGGAAGAGCTTGTTGAAATGAAGAGTGCAATGGCACAAATGCAAGAGCAAATGAGGGAGTTAATGCTTGCGATGCATCAACTCAATTCACCAACACAGGAAAGAACAAGAATAGCAGAAAGTAGGGATATAGAGATGATCGGAGCTGCTTCAACATCTACAACAAATCATGTTCGTTCTCCAATTGTACAACACCCTATAAGCACTAGAGAACCAAGAATTGCCTTACCTGAGAAATTTGATGGTACGAGATCAAAGTTTCGAGGGTTCATCAATCAAGTACAATTGGCAATTGAACTTCAACCACAAAGCTATCCAACTCCAGGATCACAAGTCAGGTTTATTGGCACTCTACTTTCTGGTTCTGCATTATCGTGGTTTTCGTATTTTTTTGAACAACGAAATCTAATATTGGACAATTTGGAAGCTTTTTTGGTGGAATTTTGATCTATGTATGGTGAACACGATGCAACTTGTGTTGCAACAAATAAGATCCGAATTCTGCGACAAGAAAATCGCTCAGTAACAGTATATGCTTCACAATTTCGACAACTTGCAATTGACATCAAGTGGGATGATGCTCCACTCATCAGTCAATTTCTTTATGGATTGCAATACGAAGTAAAGAAATTGATGCTCAACTTACCTGATCCTCAAACTTTGAGTCAAGCAATCGATTTTGCGGTAAAATGTGATAATCGACTTTTTGAATTTCGATCTGAGAATCATTCACAGGAACCTCAATGTTATTACTCAATGACAACATCAACATCTTTGCCAAATGTACATTCGGAAGTAGAAGACATGCAAATTGACGCGGTACGTTTTAAATCCCTAACTGAGCAAGAAAAGATTCGTCGTCGTCAAAAAGGATTATGTTTATATTGCGGAGAACCTAAGCACACTGCTCAACATTGTCCAAAGAAAAGACGCAACTATAAAATGAGGGGTACGACGGTCAAAGAAGACAACATGTCGGAAAACGGATTCGTCCAGCTACAATAGGAACCGTGCAGCTGGAACCTTGTACAATTCCTAATGAAGGTCCTATCCTCTCCTCAAAACCCTCTCCTTGTTTTATAATAGACTTATATGTAGGACCTAAGAATTACAAAGCCTCTGCTTTATTAGATTCGGGAGCCTTAACTTGTTTTTTAGATGAACAATTTGTTAAAAGTCGTAAAATACTTTTTATACAGAAACCTAAACCAGTACATGTAGAAGTCATAGATGGTCGTCCCTTGTCTTCTGGAGATGTCACTCATGAAACTCATCCTATAAAAGTAACAATAGACGGTCATGATAGCTACATAGCTTTTAACATAATTAAATCCCCATCCAATCCAGTTATTTTAGGTTTATCCTGGCTAGAAAAATATAACCCTCGAATAGATTGGAATTCACGTAAACTTGACTTTTCCAAAAGCGTTATTAATAGTTCTACGAACCAAGTAAAAAATTATAAGTCTAGTATAGTAAAACTCGTACTGATAGGTGCAAAAGCATTTATACACGCAGCAAAAGAAGGATCAACTTTTGCTATTTATGCTGCACCTATTTCTGAAAACGTAAAGACTTCAAGTGGCATTCCAAGTCAATATCAGGAATATCAAGACGTTTTTGAGAAAAAGAATGCAGATATTCTTCCTGAGCATCGCCCATATGATTGTTCAATCGACCTCAAGGAAGGAACTCAGCCACCATTTGGACCAATTTACAGTTTATCGCAAGATGAGATGGCTGAACTCAAAACATATATTGACGAGAATTTAGCAAAGAATTTCATACGCCATTCAAAATCTCCAGCAGGAGCTCCAATTCTATTCATAAAGAAAAAAGATGGATCTTTATGAATGTGTGTTGATTATCGAGGACTCAACAAGATCACAATCAAGAACAGGTATCCATTACCTTTGATATCAGGACTCCTTGACCATTTGAATCAAGCTAAGATCTATACAAAAATAGATCTAAGAGGAGCATATAATCTAGTACGGATCAAAGAAGGAGATGAATGGAAGACTGCGTTTCGAATCAGGTATGGACATTTCGAATATAATGTCATATCCTTTGGACTGACGAATGCACCAGCTGCTTTTCAACATCTCATGAATGATGTATTTCGTGAATTCTTAGACAATTTTGTCGTCTGCTATCTAGACGATATCTTGATCTATTCTATGAATGTCGAAGAACATGAAATACATGTTCGTCAAGTATTACAAAAACTTAGAGATACAGGATTGTATGCCAAGATGGAAAAGTGTGTATTTCACACTACTCAAGTTGACTTTTTAGGATACATCATTTCAAATGATGGTCTCATGATGGATTCTAAGAAAGTCCAAACAATCATGGATTGGAAGATTCCAAGGACAGTAAGAGATGTCCAATATTTCTTGGGATTTACTAATTACTATCGGATCTTCATCAAAGATTTCTCACGAGTTGCAGCTCCACTTACACGCTTGACTAGTAAAGATAAATTTCAATGGAATCAAGAAGCGGAAGCAGCATTTGAAGCCTTGAAGACATCGTTTGTCTCTGCACCAGTCTTATATCGTGTTGATTTTTCCAAGGCATTTTTTATGGAAACAGATGCATCAGATTTTGCCTTGGGTGCAGTTTTATCACAAATGGGAACAGATGACAAACTTCATCCGATAGCTTTTCATTCAAGAAAATTCTCAGCAGCCAAGATCAATTATGAGATCCACGATAAAGAACTTATTGCGATTGTGGATTCCTTTCAAGAATGGCGTCATTATCTAGAAGGCGCTTCTAGTCCAGTCACTGTGTATACAGATCACAAGAACCTCGAGTATTTCATGTCAGTACGCGTGTTGAATCGTCGTCAAGCTCGTTGGAGTATGTCTTTGCCAAGATTTGAGTTCATTATCACTTATCGGCCAGGAAAACAACAAGGTTTGTCCGATGCCCTATCTAGACGTTCTTACTTTGCACCAAAAGAAGGAGATGCAGCTTTTGAGCAACAAAGAACGGTCCTCTTGAAACCGGAGCAATTTCATCTCCGAGTAATGAAATCAACATTGACTGTTGATTCAACTTTTTTCGAGCAAATCCCGTCCACTATGTCCTCAGACCCTCTTGTTCATGATATCGAGAATAATTCTTCCAAGTCTTATGATCCTTCTAAGTTCGAAATCAAGAATAATCTATTATATTTTGAAGGACGCCTATATGTTCCAGAAGGAGAAGCACGTTTACGTGTTCTTGAAGCACGTCATGACTTTCCAACAGCAAGGCACTTTGGATATAATAAGACTTTGGAACTCATATCAAGAGATTTTTGGTGGCCACAAATGTGGAAGTCAGTCAAAGACTTTGTACAATCATGTGATATTTGTTCAAGATCAAAAATTCCTCGTCATCGATCTTACGGACTTCTTCAGCCATTACCTATACCAGAACAACCATAGTCTTCTGTTTCTATGGATTCCAAGCTCAAGATCTTATGATTCTATATTTGTGATAGTAGATCGTTTCACCAAGATGGCACATTTTGTGCCATGTACAAAATCTATCACAGGTGAAGAAACAGCTAAGCTTTTCATTGATAATATCTATCGTTATCATAGATTACCTAAAGATATCATATCGGATAGGGGAACTCAATTTGTGTCAAGATTTTGGAGGACCCTTTTCAAGATTTTTAAAGTGGACATAAAGCTATCTTTGGCTTTCCATCCTCAAACTGATGGACAAACAGAGCGCGTAAACCAAGTCTTGGAGCAATATTTAAGGTGTACTATCAACTACCAATAAGATGATTGGACAACCCTTCTGCCATTGGCAGAGTTTGCTTATAATAATACGGTACATTCTTCCACGCAACAAACACCTTTCTTTGCCAATTATGGCTATCATCCACGACTTGATACTTTTGATTTTTCAAAAGTTGATAATCCTGCAGCAGAAGATATGACAAATCGGTTGTCAGAGTTACATGCAATAATGAAGATGCAATTGAAGGAAGCTCAAGAACGACAAAAGATAAACGCAGATCTATATTGTAAGGAGCAACCACAACTTAATGTGGGTGATAAGGTATGGCTACTTCGTCGCAATATCAAGACTACTCGACCTTATGACAAGTTGGACTATTGTAGGCTTGGCCTCTTTTCTGTTTCTGAATAGATCAACCCAGTTGCATATCGGTTACATCTACCGGAGTCAATGAAGATCCATCCTGTATTCCACATGTCTCTTCTTGAACCATATAAGACAGTGGATATACAAGGAAGAAAACAAATACCACCGCCTCCTATAGAAGTAGATAATAATGAAGAATTTGAGGTGGAAGAGATATTAGACTCAAGGCGGCGCCGAAATAAGCTGGAATATCTTGTTCATTGGCGCGGATATGATATTAGTGAACGCACATGGGAGCCATCCAGGAATCTAGGAAATGCATCAGCTAAAGTCAAAGTTTTTCATCAACAACATCCATCGAAACTAAGATGAAAATCTCTCTTATAAAAGAGACAAGATTGAGGCAAGATAACATTCAATTTTTTATCCTTGTTTGTAACTTCTTTGCATTTATAACGCTAATTAGATGGAGAGCCAACAACCCACAGATTTGACTCAAGAACCTTCGTTTGCTGACCTGTCGGACGAGACATTACGATTGTCACAACCTTCAAGACGACGCAATCGAGATGAACATCTTCAAGAACGACATGTTCTTCCTCGAATAGATGGTGAGATACAACGCGTTTGGTATCACGATTTGGGAAGGGACTCCCAATGTTTGGTGATTTTGCTAGAGGTAGGAACAACTCCTGATGGTGTTCCAAATATTCTATTCGAAGGAAGTTACGAAGGCCTCAACAATGATCAAATAACTGGGTGGTCTTTCCGCCCTGGTATGGCACACTACCGATGGTTGAGAGGCCCTATCAATCATCTTCGAAGAGTACAGAGATCAGAGTATGTGGCGAATACAATTCGTCGCATCATAGATTTCCTCAACATATGATGACTGCTCCTCGTGGAACTCGTCTCTAGAAGGGGGGATAATGTCACTACCATAATCATGTAAGCTAATAATTACATATAGAAGTAGATAAAAGTAAGTTAATTCTATAATATTTAATATAGAAGCTTCCTAAAAACTTCCTAGACACTGCTTTGACTTCATAGGTGTCTTTAATTGACTTTTTGGATTAGAAACGTGCTCAACAAGTTGGCCATGTGCCACACATGTTGTTAGCTTGAAGATCAAGCTAACTATGTGGCCCACATGTAGAAAAACTTGCCTTGTAAGTCAAGGCATGTGTCCTACAAAGTCAACACATATTGGAGGTCCTATAGAAAATCGCCACGTATCCCCTAGTTAGATAGTATATATAGAGACAAGAGTGAAGGCTTCTTCACTCTTGTCAACTCCTTTCTTGCTTCTAGTCTAATTTCAAGGGTCTCTAGTTTTCTTGTCTTGTGGCAATAGCCATTCTAGTTTCTCTTTTCAATATACATACTTATTATTCATATTTTGTTAATTTTTTATGATTGAAGGCTTACTTGTCTGAACTGTTTTTTCATCGAGTTCTTGTCCTTGACATGAATATAGTCATACAAAGAATAAAATCAACTATCTCAAAAAGAAAAAAACCTTATATTTGAAGAACTTGAAGCCAAAAGCTGAGATGGTTAAAATAAGAGATAAATCTAAAAAGAAGCAATTAAAAAGTATACATTGTAGTAAGCTTAAGTACAATGAAGATAATTATTTTATATTGCATCTATACAAATGACATGCTTTGAATAAAGAAAAGACCTTAAAAGCTAAAATTGCTAAGCTAGAAAAGAGATTCAATAGTACATCTTCATTATGCCAAGTTACCAAATTTTATCTCACTTCTAGAAATAGAATAAGTTCTTCCTCTTCAAAAATTATATGTTTTGTACATTGAGATAAATAGTCATTATAGTTGCTATACATGCCCAAAAAATAGTTAAGAATATCGCATTGACAATAAGTGAGGTACTAAAACCTTTGTGAAGTTGTTATTGTGTTATAATATTACTATATAGTAAGAATATAATCAAAAATAAATTTCTAATTAATATCTAATCATCTTGGTTCAATAATAATTCAAGATATTTAAATATGGCTTTTATAAAAGCCTCTTAGTTTATTTTCTTATCTTAATAGCTAGAAGATTAAAGATTGATTAATAATTTTATCTTTTAGGCTGTAGAAACTCTTTTATTACCTTGGAAAGGCCATAAATTAATAAAATTAGGTTAAAAGAGATAAATAATTAGCATAGTTACTAATAGTATTGAATTGAAGATAGAATTGGGCTAAAAAATTCCTAGGATAGATTAGATTGATATTCAAAGATCGACCATTTGTGGAATAGGGTCAAAATCAAACCTCTAGCTACAAAAACAACTGCCTAGGGCAAAGTAGGGAGGTTTTTGAAGATCAAAATTAGGACTTGTGACCTAGCTTTAGATTGATTTTAAAGGTACAAGGTTTATTTCCAAAGGATTTGGAATAACTTTGTAATTATTGTTCAAAATTAAAATTTGTATCTGTGATTTGGATTTTATGTGAAATAAATAGGCTAGTACTCTCACAAATTTGATAGTACTTAATTAATTAGGTATACTAAGTGTGTATAAAATTTTGCATCAATCTAATGGTATAATTTAAAAATATCTATATTTTGATATAAGACGGTATTAAAAGTTGGCAATTTAGAATTTGATAGGATTTCTATGATATCTGAAGATCTACAAATTGGATGAAGGTGAAATTTGCCATGGTGTTAGAAGACTTCAATATTAAGCTACATATTGATTTTTAATTGAAGTTAATAGTTAGAGAAGGAAAAATTACTACTAAAATATTTGTATAAACTTTTAAGTTGGCGGCCAATCCATATCATTACAATTTTTGAGCTTTTTCTCACAATCTATAAGTTGGATTGGATTGAATTTTTTTAAATATATAAAAGGCTTATAGTGGCATTTATTTATAAAAAAATTTATTAAGTGGATGATCAAATTAGAAGTTATTGCTTACCAAAGCTCATTGACTAAGATTAGGACTTGCAAGAAGAAATCAAAATTACTTAATTATAAAAGTAATAAGACAATTGGAATTTATACATAGTTGAGATTACTAAGAAGAGTATTATTGAACACTTTGTATTAGCTTTTAGCACTTTTGAGTTAAAATTCGAATTACATTCTTTTTATATGGATGAAACCTATTTGGATTTTTTAGATATTTATAAAACATACTTCATCTTCCATAGCTAGGTTCTCGGTGCATTTTCAAATAAGACAATACATATTACAATGTAAGTAGTGAATCTAATGTAAAAGTTTTAAGTAGAAGGTGTTGAATTGTATTTCTGGTTATTTGCAATTGATCACCCATAAAGGCAAGAAAGTTGAATTTGGAGTTTTTGATGGAGCTTCAAGTGGAGTTTCAAGTGGATCTTCAAGTGGAGCTTCAAGTGGATCTTCAAGTAGAGCTTCAAGTAAATTTTCTACTAATAGACAAGGTATGTACTTTGATTCAAATATTATGAATATGTTTCAAGGATTTACATTATGTATTCAAAAACAATAGGACAATGATTGCAAAGAGGCTTTTGCAACCAAAGCATTACAAGCAGTAGTTAACAAAATTGATCAATTTGATGGAAGGAATATTTCAAAATATTTGAAATATTATGTATAGGAATTGGAATTGAATCAAATTTTCTAAAAAAATATGATTGAGTTATTTGAACTTACTATGATGTTAGATAAAAAAAACATATTAAATCAATTATAGAGTATTTTAAAGATTCATGGAAAATATTTTTACATGCATTGAAGGACAAATATTTTTTAAAAGATACTAATTGAATTACCAAGAAATCATTTTTGGAATGAATTAAGCGATCTAACAAGAATTTGTAAGCTATAAAGTCATTGAAGAAATTTGAGAGGTAATATTCTTGATTATCAAAAATAGAAAAATTAATTGTAGAGCCTAACAAGGTTGAATTATATCTTTGAGCAGCTGATAGAAAATTACAAGAAAAATTAGAAATTCTTCTTGAGAATAAAGAAGAAGATGATGGATTAATAAAAAAATGGAAAGAAATTGAAGATGCTATAGGATTATTTGCAAAGAAGAAAAAAAGAAATGTTAGGATTTTTAGGAACTACCACTATAAATCAAGATTATAGAGATACAGAAGAAAAGGTACTCTTGCACGATGTAGGTGTCTTTGATATAAAATTTATTGGCATTTTTGAAAATGGAAGTATTGTATATAAGATGATTGAAGATTTTAAAAATTTATATATATACATATATATATATATATATATATATATATATATATTATTAAAAAAGAATTTTGTGAATCAAAAATATTAAAAGATATGAAAAGATTATTGGTATTTATAAAGAAAATAGATTGATCTTTTGGAATTGATTGCATCTATTGGATTAGAAAATGATGATAAAGTTATAAAAATTCATTCAAGAGAAGTTTATGATATGATTGAATCTTTTCAATTACAAGAGATCATGGTTGAAATAAAATATAAGATAGTAGATAAAAAGGTAAAACTTGTTGCTAAATTAGTGCCAAAAGATTCTAAAAAATAGATGGAAGAAGCATCAAGAAAAAAGAGCTTAAGAAATCTAAAAGATATTGGACACAAGATCACTAAAGAGAATTTTGAAGAATTGAAGATTGATTCTAATAGTTTTTTATTGCTAAAAAAAATTAAAAACTTCAAAGAAATGTTGATAAAATAAGCTAAAACATTTGCCTTTGAAGCTCATAAAATTAGATGTGTGGATCCAAATATTGTAACACCTATGGATATTTTCATTGTACCATATGTACTTTAAAATTTGAGGCTAATTTTAGTGCTAATGATACATTAATTAAGCTTAGTAGAATTATTGAAAGAAAAAAATGAAGATGAAGATTTTGGCTCCTAAGGTGGTAAAAGTCACTTTTATCAAAGTCTTAAAATCTTCTCTAAAAATTCCTAAAAAATTCTAAAAAAATCGTGTAATATTTTTATCATATAAATATCTACTTAAAATTATAATTTTTTACTATAGTTATTTTTTATAAAAATAAAAATAATATAAATCTACTAAATATGCATATATATATATATATATATATATATATATATATATTACTAAAAAAATGAAGTTCTCTTTTATGCTTCTTCTAACTACTAATTAATCATTGATAGATTTTTTATAAATAAGACATATAAATAGAAGATTAATAAGGACAATGATTTCAAAAACTAATCTCTAATACTTAACCATAAATAAAAATATTAAACTAAGTAAGACAATTACCTCTAAGATTTATTAAGACTCCATTTTTATAAATTTTCTTTTAATAAGACTTTTGTAACTTATAATTAATTTATAAATTCTAATAAATACTTAAATGATTAAAAAGAACTTTTAACCTTAATAATTATTTTATTAAATAATTTAAAACTATATTTTTAATCAATCCACTAATTAACATGCATTGATAGAACTCACAAGAAGATAAATGAAAAATTGTATTTCAAATCAAATATGGACATTTTGAATATATCTTCACGTTTTTTGGATTCACAAATGTACTAGTAGCTTTAAAATATCTAAAAAATGATATCTTTTATAAATTTCTTGATAATCTTATCATTTGTTATTTAGACAATATCTTAATTTATTCTAAGAACATTAAAGAACATAATAATTATATTTGTTATATGTTAAAAAATCTAAAAGATGTAAGATTATATGTGGTCATATTACATGGCATATGGCAAGAGAATGCATCGGGCACCTGATTGTGGAAGGTAAAAGGAAAATTACAATAACAAGTCCTAAAAATTCTAATAGATTCTTAAACAAATTATAATTAAAGATTATAAAATATAATCAAACATTGATCAAATTCAATCAAAATTTCAAAGGAATTATATAAAAAACACAAAATATTTTTATAGGCCCTTTAAAGAATTATAAATAAATAATATAGGAATTAAAAAATATACTAAAATAAAAATCTTAATAAAATATTAAAATAAAAACCTTAATTAAATCCTAGTCAAATCTTAATAAAATCCTAAATAAATCCTAGTGAAATCCTAACAAATCCTTACCAAATCCTAATCCAATCCTAAACAAACCTTAACCAAATCCTAGTCAAACTCTAAACAAATCCTAATCAAATCCTAAAAAAATCCTAAACAAACCTTAACTAAATCTTAGTCAAATCCTAAACAAATCTTTAAAAAATTTTAACCAAATTCTAAACAAATCCTAACCAAATCCTAAAAAAATCCTAATCAAATTCTAAATAAATCCTAGTCAAATCCTAAACATATTCTAAATAAATCCTAGTCAAATCCTAAACAAATCCAAACCAAATCCTAGGCAAATCCTAAATAAATCTTAACCAAATCCTAATAAAACTCTAAAAAAATCCTAACCAAATCCTAACCAAATCCTAAAAAAATCCTAAAAAAATCCTAATCAAACCCTAAATAATTCCAAGTAATTCCTACAACAAAGTTAAACCTAAATAACTAATGAATGAACCTTTGATTTTAACTCAAAATTTTCATAATTCTTAAAAATTAAATTGACAACAAGCACAAATGTTTTGAAGAAGATCGAACTCACCAAAAAGAAGATCAACTCTAATATTTTCTCGGATGTTGGCTAGCCTCTTTTTCTAATCTAAATGTTAGTTTCTAATATAAATATCTCCATATTGAATTGTTTAATTGATTTCAAATTTCTCATATATGTAGGAAAACAAGTCTACTATCTATATACATAATTTACATTTTAATCCAATCAATAAATTGAAAGAAATTTTAGAAATCTTCACTTGATCTAAAACTCTATTTTTTGAGATCCCAACCCACTTAAATCTCAATAATTCTTGATCCAACCTTTCGATCAAACTCAAATTTATAGCATACATTGAACACATATTAATCCACAAATCTTAAAAATTTTACTTGTGCATCTATTGCCAAACTTACAAATTTCTCCAAAAAATATCTCTCCTTTTATTTCACAAATCTAAAGTCACCCAAAACAAACTCTAACTTTGCAAAGCTCTTACAAAATCAATACAAATCCAAATCATCCAAAATTGATGTTTATCGAAACCTTATCAAGTTTGCTCTCTAATTTTGCTCTCTAATCTATCAAAGAATCCTCTAATTATTATCAAAGCTCAATTTTGTGCTTCAAGATTTGTTTTCAACCTAGGTTTATAATTGGCCTTCTTTAGGTATCAATATTTTTTTTTTTAGGTAATTTTTTTTAGAATTTACTCTTAATTTTTTTGTAAAAATGCTTATATTATTTATTTTTCTAATCCACCTTATTGTTTTTATTTATGGCCCTATACAGTAAATAGAAGCTATTTTTTAAAAAAAATAGCATTACTATTAAAAAAATTATTACCTTCCTATCTTTTATCTATATTTTTTTACTTTATCTTTTAACTTGGTTCTTCTATAATAAGATTCATATTATTATTTTTTACCATATAGTCATGTTACAACACAATAATGTCAAGATAGAAAAGTGTCTATTTTATATAACTTAAGTTGACTTTTTAGAATACATCTTTTTAAAAAATGGTCTTATAATGGATTTAAAAAAAAATCACAATGTCATGGATTGGTGTCATAGACATATAACTGAAGAAGATTCTAGAAGGTTCTAAAAAGTACTAATAGATTTTAAAAAGGCTCTTGAAGGTTCTAGGATATTCCAAAAGATTCCAGTAGATTCTAAGAAAGTTCTTGAAGGTCATAAGAGATCCTAAAAGATTCTACGAGACTTTAGATGATTTAGGAAGTTACCAAAGAAGAATCTCAGGCTTATTTTGTTCTCAAGCCTCATAGAAACTTCTCAAGAAGCTTCTTAGGACCTAATATATATAGGAGTTGAGGTTGAAAGGATCCTCAATCTCAACAACTTACTTCTTGTGGTTTAATCAGGATCTTCTTGTCTTATATCTAATTATTATTCTAATATCGAGATTAATTACATTCCATGGACTTGAATCTTTTTCTTGTATGTGATCCTTAACAGTTTGTCGAGATTTCTATAAAATAATATTAGGAGCTTAGTCTTTCTTGATAGAGAATGGATTACCTCTCTTCTTGGAAGTACTTCATCATTCTAGAGATTGCAGATTATCCTCCCTTAGATTAATATTGTTCTTTTTTTAATATTCTTTTGATTTCTTTTCTTTATTTCATAGATTAGATTTTTTCTTTTAAAGGCCTTTGTTTCTTTGATTTTTTACAACAAAAGGTGAAAAAGTCAATATGACAAAATCAAAAGAGATCAAGTTAGATTCTATTATTAATGCTCTTGAAGCATTGAAGATTAGGACAGAGAATTTTTTGAAGTAAAATAAAGAATTATATATTATCATACATAATTATCAAGGAGTTGGAGTACATCAATTACCATATCAAATTGCAACAGATTTTTTAAATTCTCAAACGACTATGTCTACTTCAAACATGGGAGGTGCATCTACTCAAGACAATGATCTGACAACAATAACAACAAAAGAACCAAGGATCATCCTTCCAAAAAAGTTCAATGGCATCCACTCAAAATTTTGTCGCTTTATAAACCAAGTACGACTAATCACCTTGCTTCAACCTCAATGATATTCCACTGAAGTATCTCATGTTAGTTTGATTGGAACCTTATTCTTTGATCAAGCTTTATTATAATTCGTCCTATTACTTGAAAAATATTCTCTTATATTGTATAATTTTGAAGTATTTTTGGTAATATTTGCAAAAACATTTGATGGACATGATAAGATTCTTTCTTTAATAACTAAAATTTGAAGCCTTTGACAAAAAATATATTGTGCATAAATGTATGCTTTAGATTTTTGATAATTAGCATGTGATATAAATTGGAAAGAAGATGCATTGATGAGACAATTTCATTGGAAATTAAGAGACGATGTCAAAAACTTATTATTGTCTATGCCAGATCCTCTAATACTCAATGAAGCCATTAATCAAGTTCTGAAGTATAATAACCATTTATTTCAACAATGATAAGATAAACATTCTTCCATTACGTCACATATATATACTAATAATTTTGTAGCTTCTTCACTACCCAATTCTAATGAGCAATTGAAAGCAAAAGATATACAAATTAATGCAATTTACTTCAAACCTCTTTCTAAGCAAGAAAAAAAGAAACAAAGAGAACTTGGCTTATGCTTATATTGTAAAAAACTTAGCTATAAGATTAATAATTATTTAGAGATACCTCTGTAAATATCAAATAAAGAGTGCAATCACATCATCAAAAGCGTTATAGGAAAATGAGGGCATCCAGCTACAGTAGGAACCATACAACTGGATTCTTCACTATCACAAATCAAAAAAGGTCTTATACTCTCTGTTAGCCCTCCTCATTGTTTTACTATAGCTATATGATTAGGAGTCACAAAACTAGATTGTCATGCATTACTTGATTCGAGAGCCTTCGCATGTTTTATTGATAAAGAATTTGCTATATCACACAAAATCTGTATTGTCAAAAAATCCAAAGACGTACATATAGAAATAATAGATAGTCAACCTTTATCTTTTGGAGACATCACTCATGAAACAATGCTATTAGAAATAGCATGTGATAACCATAGCAACTAAGTAATATTTAACATCATTAGATCACCATCAAGTCTAGTCATTTTAGGACTCTCATGGCTTAAAAAATACAATCCATGGATTGATTGGATATTACAAAAGTTAAAATTTCCTCTAATAGATCATAGAACCCTCATATCTATGAAAAAGCTTTTAATACCTGAGAAGCCAAAACTTAAACAACATTTATTTATTTGAGCTAGAATATTTGTGAGGGCGGCTAGACAAGATACTACATTTGTTGTCTATGTAAATCTACAATCAAAACCTGTGGTTGCTACAACAACAATTCTATAGGCATATAAGAATTTTGTAAATATATTTGAAAAAAAAAATATAAATATCTTGTTGAAGCATCACTCTTACAATTGTGCGATTAATCTTAAAGAAGGTGCTCAACCATTGTTTGCATCCATTTACAATTTATTCAAGAATGAGCTTGAAACTTTAAAAGTGTACATTGAAAAAAATCTGACTAAGAATTTTATTCGACATTCTAAGTCATCAACTAGTGCTCAGATATTATTTGTGAAGAAGAAAAATAAATCCTTACAAATGTGTATGAATTATTGTGATTTTAATAAAATCACAATAAAGAATCGATATCCATTGCCATTGATATCTTGACTTCTTGATCAACTTAGCCAAGCAAAGATCTTTACAAAAATTAATTTACAAGGTGCATATAACTTGGTACACATTAAAGAGTGAGATAAATAGAAGATAACATTTTGTACCAGGTATCGACATTTTGAATACAATGTCATGCCTTTTGGACTTACCAATGTTTTAGCCATATTCCAATACTTAATGAATGACATATTTTGCAAGCATCTTGAAAACTTTGTTATAATCTATTTAGATGATATTCTAGTCTTTTTCAAGAATCTAGAAGACTACAAAAAATATGTCTGTCTTGTGTTGGAAAAGCTACAAAGTGCTAGGCTATATTGTCGGGATAGAGAGAGTTTGCTTCAAGAAAGCGTTAGGCTTCTGGCTGCCACTAAATGCTCAATCAAGTCTAAGATATAAAAGTACCAAGTTTATATATATATTATATTCTCTTTTAGGGCAATTACATCAATACATAAGCCCAAGTACCAAGAAAACACCCAAATGTATGATAAAGTATCTTAAAACCTTACATATCCTTATGAGAAATGTTTTCCGAACTTCAACAGCTTATATCTTACGATCAGACCGTCCAAAAAACATAAAATTTTAAATAAAGTATTGATATACTTTCAAAAACTATCACAAAAAAATTCAACCGCAAATTCATTGCGGATCTTGAGATATCACCAAAGCCCTAATAATAGATTTAAATCCTAGCTTATATATACCTACATGCTATTTTCTTCATATCTCACAAAATAAATATTCAAATACCATGAAACTTTGATCTTTAGCTTTTTAACCTAATAACTCACACTTATAGAAGTTTTGAGCGAAAAATTCATCCAAAAACTCAAGATATGGCTCCAACCATTACTATCAATAAAATGACTCACTTATTGCCTTTGAATTACATGTGATGTCTTCAATGCCCTATAACTCCTTTATGCAAACTTAGAATTCATCAAATAGTACATGTAAAATATAGCAAAGAAAGTTTTCTTTTCAACTTTAGTCGCTGATCTTTTATTGCTCTCTGTACCCATATGTTATGCTTCAAAGAAGGACAGTAGGTACAAATTTGACACCTTAACTTTGAACACCTATATCTCCTTCATTAAAACTCGAAATCATACAAATTTTTTACCCAAATTATACCCAAAACCTTGAACTTACTAACCTTAGACTCCAAAGCTCAAATGATTTCGAAAGAGAAACCCTAATCCCTAATAAGGCCTCAGGCAGCCTTCTTGAAGTCCATTGGGCATGGCTTTTGATCAATAGGAATGAAGTTTTCCATTCCTTTCCTTCATCCAACCATGCCTTGCTTTCATCTCTTCCAATAAGCCTCCTACTAGTTAAGAATTTCTTCTTTAGGCTCTAATCTCCTCTTAGGCTCCATACTAAACATTTAGGTTCTATAATTTTTTTTGAAATACTATAATTAAAAAGATAAATTCAAAATAAAGTTTCTTAAATCCACTCTTTTTAAATTAATCTATTTAACCATTCTAACATACACCAAGACTTATGAACATATTATATATTCTAACTTATTTTTACATACTATAAGCTTTTACAGTATGACAATATAAAAAACTAGAAAAGTATGTATTTCATATACCTCAAGTCAAATTTTTTAGATATAATATTTCTAACAAATACCTTTTTATAGATTCAAAGAAGGTATAAGCAATCATCAATTAGATAAAGCTAAAAATTGTACATGATATTCAAATATTTTCTTAGATTTGTAAATTTCTATAGGATTTTTGTTAAGAATTACTCCAAGATTTTTGCTCCACTTATGCAATTGACATGCAAGGACAAACTAGACTGGGACCTCCAAGTAGAGAAAATTTGTTAAAGCTTAAAAGATGTTTTCATAATTGCTCCAATTTTGATACATCTAGATTACAAGAAGCCCTATTTTATGGAGACGGATGCCTCAAACTTTGCATTGGAAGTAGTCTTGTTGCAATATGGAGAAGATGACAAACTTCATCTAATTGCATTTTATTCTAAAAAATTCTCAACATCAAAAATTAACTATGACCCCTACAATAAATAATTACTTGCTATCATAGATTCTTTCCAAAAATGGTGCCACTTTTTAGAAGGTGCCTTTCATCAAGTGAATGTATATATAGATCACAAGAATCTTAAATATTTGATATCAACCTAAGTCTTAAACCATTGCCAAGTACATTGGAGTATATCTTTATTATGATTTGATTTTTACATCACTTTTTGATCCAAGAACCAACAAGATTTATCAGATATATTATCAAGATATTCTTACCTTAAACCAAAAGAAGGCGAGGTAGCATATGATTAACAATGGACAACCTTGTTAAAACGAAAGCAATTTCATCTTCAAGCAATCAATGTATCAATACCTAAGGATTTATCATTTCTTAATCAGGTTTGTAAAGCCTCAAACATAGATCCTTTTATTCTTAATAGTAAGCATCTTGCCAACAACCTTCCTGAAGACTCTTTTAAATTCAAGTATGAAGACAATCCCTTATTCTTTGAAGAATATTTGTTCATTTTTGAAGGACCAACTTACTTGCATATTTTTCAAATAAGCCATGACTTTCCTACAGTTGGACATTTTGGATTCAACAAGACCTTGGAACTTCTGCCTAGAAACTTTTGGTGGCTTAAAATGTGGAAGGACATTAAGAAATTCATACTATCATGTGATACTTGTTCAAGGTCAAAGAACCCTTGATATTGGCTATATGGACTTTTTAAACCCCTTTCTATTCCAAAACAACCATGGTCATCTATCTCTATAGATTTTATTACAAATCTCCTACTATCAAATTCATTTGATACTATCTTTGTAGTTAATGATTAATTGACTAAGATGGCATATTTTATACCTTATAAGAAGTCAATTATTAGTGAAGAGATGACAAGACTCTTTATTGACAATGTCTATCATTACTACAAGTTGTCAGATGACATTGTGTCGGATCGTGGGCCACAATTTGTATCAAGATTTTAGAAGGAACTTTTTAAGATTCTTAAAATTAACATCAATCTTTCTTCTACCTTCTATCTTCAAACTGATAGCCAAACAGAGTGGATCAACCAAATTCTTGAGTAATATCTGAAGTGCACCATCAACTATCAACAAGACGATTGGACTTCCTACTTTTTGTTGGTGGAATTTGCATATAACAATACAATCTATGCATCTATGCAACAAATACCATTCTATTCAAACTATGGTCATCATCCAAAGTTGGATATGATAGAGCCTTCAAAGTCAACAAATCTAATATTACAAGTGTTTACTATAAAGATGGTTATACTTCAAGCAACTATGAAGACTCATCTAGAAAGGGCTCAACAACATTATAAGCTACTGGCAGATGAATTGAAGAAGGAACATCTTCCATTCTAAGTTGGTGACAAAGTATGGCTTCTTTGGCACAATATAAAAACCAATAAGCCATGTAATAAGTTGGACTACCAAAGTTTGAGACCATTTGTGATTCAAAAATAAACTAATTATGTAACTTATTGCTTGGAGTTACCTTCATCCATAAAGATTCATCTTGTCTTTCATATTTTACTTTTAGAAAGGTATAAAGAATCAAATATACTAGGTCAAAAAAAACCACCACCTCCTATGATTGAAATCAATGATTATGTTGAATTTGAAGTAGAAGAGGTATTAAATTCAAAAATAAGACATGAAAGGCTTAAATATATAGTCCATTGGCATGGATATGATATCAATGATTGTATGTAGAAATCAGTTGGCAATCTTATAAATACACAAATGAATGTTCAAAGGTTCCATCAATGACATCCATCCAGACTAAAAGCAGTAAAATGAAGAATGGTAGCTTAGTAAGATAGCTTCACCATGAAGATTTTTAATTCTTGGCCTCATAAAGAAGGGAAGGAGGCAACCTCTAAAGAGGTAATTATTATCAAATATTTAGAATAGTATAAGCTAATAGTTTGGATAATCAAGAGATAGATGCCTTGCCGATCATACCATCTCAACCAAATAGCTCATGAAGACGATTCCAAGATTAAGAGTTACCTGAACCACGAAGATGTTGAAGGATATCTAGTAATAAGTCACTAGTAATTATGTTTGAGGTAGAACCTCCCTATGAAGGATGTTCAAAAAGAATGTTTGTAATATAATTCCATAATGAAGATATTAAAGTTCATACTTGATTATAAGTAGAAAGCTTGGAGCACTATTGATGGCTACAAGGACCTATAAACCATTTACCTTATAAAAAATAACTGGAATATATAGCGGATATCATGTGACAGATCTTCAAATTCTTATGCATATACTAACTTGTTGCAACATTGCTTCTTGGAGAACTAGAAGCTAAAAGAGGAAGTGATGTCATGGACATACAACTGAAGAAGGTTCCAAAAGGTACCAATAGGTTTTAAGAAGGCTCTTGAAGGTTCTAAGATGTTCCAAAAGGCTCTAAAAGATTCTAGTAGATTTTAAGAAAGTTCTAGAAGGTCATAGGAGGTCCTAGAAGATTTTAGGAGACTTTAGATGATTTAGGAAGTTGTCAAAGTAGGATCTTAGGCTTTTTTTTTTTCAAATCTCATAAAAAAATTTCAAGAAGCTTCCAAGGACCTAGTATATATAAGAGTCAAGGCTGAGGGGATTTTAATCTCAACAACTCACTTCTTGTCGTTTAGCCAGGACCTTCTTTCCTTGTATCTAGTTATTATTCTAATATCAAGATTAATTCCATTCTTTGGTCTTTAATCCTTATCTTGTATATGGTCCTTAATAATTGGAATATCTCAAAAATAGCCAGAGATGTATAACATTTTTTAAAATTTGCCAATTATTATGGAATCTTCATCAAAAAAAACTTCTTAAATTATGGCTCCTTATATATTTTTAATATTTAAAGAAAAAATTGAGTAGAAAAAAGAAGTTAAAGCATCTTTTGAAGTCTTGAAGATAACATTTATTTTTTCACCAATTTTGTATTGTGTCAATTTTTATAAGGCATTCTTCATGGAATTAGATGCATTAAACTTTACTGTAGATGTTGTTTGGTCACAAATGGGAATAGATAGCAAGCTCTACTTAGTAGTTTTTCATTCTATAAAAATTTCAGCAACATAGATTAACTAAGAAATCTACAAAAAAGAACTACTTACAATTATGGATTCATTTCAAGAATGACATTATTATCTATAAAGTACTTCAAATCCAGTCACTGTTTATATAAATAACCAAAATTGATCAAGAAAATTCAATCAAGTATGTCTTTTGATTCTCTTTTTAAGATATTAAGAATAATTCTTTATTATAACTACGTGCAATAATGAGTGCATAATTAAAGAGAGCTAAAAAATGACAAAAGACCAATATAAATACCTATTATAAGCAATAGCTTTACTTCAATATAGATGACAAGGTATGGTTGCTTTGTCTCAATATCAAGATTAGTTGCTCTTGTAAAAAGTTGGATTATAATAGATTTGGACTATTTTTTATTTGTGAATAAATCAATCCTACTCTTCATTGATTATACCTTCCAAAATCTATAAAGATCCATCTATCGAGGACATGAATCTTGAAGAACTAAAAGATCAGTACACTCTTATGTCACTCAAAAATACTAGATAATCACATAAAGATGGTATAACATTAAATTAGAATGACTATTGCTAAAGATTAAAAAAACTAAAAAGTCTTAAAAATAAGATTATGGACTAAAAAGGCATTGATAAGACTCAAAAAGGCTTCACTCTTCTTTTCATATATACTATCTAACTAGGAGCTACATCATAATATAGAACCTCTAACATGTCTTGACTTTGTAAGGCAACATATTTTATAGAACCTCCAATATATGATAACTTGCAAGGCAAGTTTTCTATATGTATGCCATATAGTTAGCTTGTCTACAAGCTACCAACAAGTATAGCATATGGTTTTCTTGTTGACTAAGTTTCTAACCTATCAATTAACTACAAACATGTATAAAGTCAAAACCATATCTAAATGAAGCTTTTATAGAAGATATTATAAAATTAATTTATATTTACTTATTTCTATCTAATTATATAGATAATTAATAAAAAAAAATATATATATATATATATATATATATATCTATGATATTATCCACCCTTCAAGATATGAATTCCATAAGGAGATGTCATCATCCTTTATAGATCTTATTATTCTTCATCTTGGTTTTGATGGATGTCATTAATAAAAAGCCTCAATCATCTTTGCTGTATTTGCAAGATTTTTTGGTGACTCCTATGTGTGTTCATTAATATCATATTTGTACCAATGAATAAAATATTTCAATCCATTTTAGCATTGCTTTTAGTCTCAGACTTCTTCTACCTTAAATTTTTTATTATTGTCCACTTTTATAAGAGGTGGTAGTATTTGTCTTCTTCTCAAGATATTCACTGTCTTATATGCTTTAAAAAAAGACATATGGAATACAGGATAGATCTTTATAGACTTTGATAGATGTAATCAATAAGCAACATGATTAACTTATTTAAAAATTAAAAAAGATCTAACCCTACAATAGTCTAAATAGTTATAAAGACAAAAAGTTTTGATATTATAACAAAGTAATCATACTTTATCACTCACATTAAATTATAGTTATTCCTTTTAATAGACATGTGCATTGATCTTTTGTTATACTTGAACTCACTTTAATTATACCTTCATTGTTGTATGTAGCTTTGACAAATGATTTTTCAAGTCTTTTGCCATAAGATTTTTAATTCTTGAAAAGTCAAAAGATTTAAATTATAAATAATAATTATAATTAACAAAAAAAATATTTATTGAGTAAAAAAATATACCAAATTATTTTACATAAACTTAACCAATGGCAAAAGAGTTGTACAATTATCTTGATGATAAGTAATGATATACATCAAATACTGCTCTAAAACTTAATTTACTCATTTTATTTATCAATCAATTTGATTATAAATAGCCAAAGATAGCTTTATATCTATTTTTAGGATCTTAAAAATATTTTTTTAAATCTTAATACAAATTGAGTTCCTTTATCTAATATAATATCTTTGAGTAATCTATAATAATGATAGATATTATTTAAAAAAAGCTTAGCTATTTCTTTACTTCTGATAGATTTTGTATATGGTATGAAATGAGCCATTTTGATAAAATAATATATTATTATAAATATAGAATCATATAAATTTAAATTTAAAATATTAATAATAAAATCCATAAAAATACATGACGATAGTTATTCAAGAATAGATAAAAGCTAAAAAAGTCTATAAGATTGATGACAAAGAATTTTGGATCTTGAATAAATATCACATGATTGTACAAAGTCTTTGACTACCTTTTATATTTGAAGCCATCAAAAATCTCTAAATATTAGTTCCAAAGTCTTATTATATCTAAAATGTCTAGCTATTGGAAAGACATGACAAGCTTAAAGAACTTATAATGGTGCTTCACCTTTTGGAATGTATAATCATCCTTCAAAATAGAATAGATTATTTTTGAATTCAAACTTAAAAATATCATGAAAATTAAAATAATTATTCTTAATATTGTGAAAAGAGGATTAGAGGACATACTTAATTAAACTTATTTGAACAAGATTAAGTCAACAATCAATATTGATTTCAAAAAAATCATTCTTTATTGATAAAAATCTAAATTTTCTTCTTTAGGTGCAAGATTAAAACATCTAAAAAGGGTGTCTAAGAAACCTTGTTTTTTCTTTACTTAATAAGTGATCTTAATAAAGACATGCTCCAACAAACTGAGCAATGATTCAAAACATGTTTTATTATGTGTATTCTTCCTTGAAAATGCACCAAGCACCTAACTCTGGAAGTTAAGTAGAAATGCAATAATAACCCTATCAAGTCTAATAAAAACTTAAATAAACTTTGAATAAATCTTAATATTCTTAAATAAATTTTTAAAAATTTACAAAAGATATAAAAAAGATATTAAATTAATTTCAAAGAAAAATAATATAAAATTTTAAAAAAATATAAAATAAAATATTTAAAGAAATATTAGAAAAAAATATTTAAAAAATCTTTAAAAAACAAATAAATAAAATAAATTCTAAATAAATTCTAAATAAATTTTTATCAAATCTTAATTTAATCTTAATTAAAATATTAATGAAGCTTAATCAAATATTAGATCAAATCCTAATAAAACCTTAAATTTTAAATCAATCTTAATAAAACTTAATGAAACTTTAGACAAACTTTAATCAATTTTTAATCAAATCTTAGTCAAATCTTAATTAAATCTTAATCAAATCAATTAAAATCCTAAAAATTAATCAAATCCTAGACAAATTCTAAAACTTAATCAAATCCTAACTAAACCTTAGATCTTAAACCAATTCTAATCAATTTTTAATTACATCTTAAATCTTAAATAAATTCTTAATAAAACTTATAACAGATTAAAAATTTAATAATAAATGATTGAATTATTTATTTTGAATAAAATTTAACACACCTTGTAACTACTAAGTTAATAATAAGCAAAAAAAATTGAAAAAGATCACACAAATCAAGTAAATAAAAATCCTAAAATTTACTCAAATATTGGCCAACCTTCTTCTCTAATTTTGATGCTAATTTCTTTGAGCCAAAATTTCTTAATTCTACTATTAAATATCTTTCAAAATTCATATATATATATATATATATATATATATATTAAAAATCAAGTCTATTATCTACATACACATATTTTACATTAATACAATCAAAAAAATACTAAAATTTTTAAAAATCTTTACTATCTTCAAAATTCCATTTTCAAGATTTCAACAAATTTGAACTTCAATATCCTTCAATCAAACTATTTCATCATGCTCAAATTTATAGCATACAATAAGAATAATTATAAATACAAACCTACAAATTTTTATTCATAGATCCACTACCAAACTTACAAATTCATCCCTAATGTAATTTTTTATTTTATTTTATAAAATTAAATTTATAAAAAAAAATACTAACTTTGTAAAGCTCTTACAAAGCCATTACAAATCTAAATTGCCCAAAACCAATGCTTAAAGAAATCCTATAAATTTTTTTCTCAAATCTTATTCTTCCATTCACAAAAAACTCGAAAGTCGTCATAGGTGTATAGTTTTATACTTTGGAATATGATTTCAACCTAGTTTGACAATCAATCATGTATTGGTATCAATTTTTAATAATTTAAAATAAATTTTTAACCTACTTTTAATACTTTCTTAAACATGTCTATATTAATTTCTTATCTCATCTATTTTGATTTGGCTTATTTATGCCTCTGCAAAATAAATAGAAGTTCTTTCTATTAAAAAAAAAACTATGACTAAATTTTTTATTATCTTTCAATAATTTATCATTATTTTTTAATTATATCTTTTTATTAGGCTTTTCTACAATAAAATCCATTTTATTTTATTTTCCACCATATAATTGTGTTACCACATGACAATGTATCAACTTGAAGTACTTGAGGTTCTTGTGATGTGTACATATAGTAACTGAACTTGAAGCACCTTTTAGATAATGATACTATTTATGAAATGAATCCATAAATATAAGAGGGTCTTTATTATAGATCTCATAAATAATCTCAGTTGCTAAAAATTTTATGAAATGAAATACTACTAAGTGGACCTTATCATTTTTTTTTAATTCTGACAAAACAACAGCCATATCAAAGTTTGATGTATCTATTTTCATAAAAAATCTCTTAAAAAAATGGACACAATTTAAAATTGGTACAAAAATAAATATTATCTTCAAGGCTTCAAAAGATGCTTCAATTTCTTTGCTCTACTCAAGTTTTTCTTTACATATCAAATGTATAAAAGGAGATGTAACTTGAGAAAAATTCTTGATAAAAATCTTATAATAATTGAAAAATTCAAAAAATCATTGCATATCTTTGATTGTTTTTGAGATATTCCAATCTATGATATTATAGACCTTCTTTGTATCTATTATAAGACCATCATTTGAAATAATATATCCTAAAAAACTAACTTAAGTATTATAAAATACACTCTTATTTATCTTAGTATTATTATATTGTAATTATTTATATTATGTAAAAATTAACTAAAATATATAATATATTCATAAATATTAATGTATATTAAAGTAATTATTAGGTAAATTTAAAGAGAGTTGATGTAAGAAAATTTCTTTTGAGATTTACTTATTTTAATTATAGTATTTAAATTATATAAGATTTAGATATTTAGTATAAAATTTAAAGAAAAGATTGGTGCTCAAAGATGAAGATTCAAATATCTAAGAAACCTATTTGGATGGATGAAAGCATGGTATGGATTGATGAAGGCAAAGTGTAAAGATCTTCATTTCTATGAGTTAAAAGTCATATCCAATAAACTCTTAGGAAGCTATGTACAATCATAACAAAGATTTTGGCAACTTTAAAAGAAGAATTTGAGAATCAAAAGCAAGAACTATAAGGTTAAGGATTTGGGCTATAATTTATGTAAAACATTTAGAGAATTTGGAGTTCGAGTGATAAAGATATAGCCATTTGAAGTTAAAGTGTCTTTTTAAGACATACTATTGCTCTTTTGAGGATACAAGGAGTAATACAATAACTTTTGGAGATCAAAAAGTATAATCACAAGGGTGATTTTAAGACCTAAATTTTTTGTATAAAAAAATTATATTTAGAGTTTGTATGAAGGAGTTATAGAATGTTGAAGATAGCATATATAATTCAAATGCAATAAGTTAATCATTTTATTGATATTAATGGTTGGAGCTATATCTTGAGTTTTCAAATGAATTTTTTACTCAAAATTTCTAAAAATTTATATTATTAGGTTAAAAAAGTATATATCAAAGTTTATGATATTTAAATACTTAGTTTGTAAGATATGGAGAAAATTGCATACGAATATATGTAAGCAGGGGTTTAAAGCTATTGTTAGGATTTTGGCAATATCTCAAGATCTATAATGAATTTTCAATTGAAATTTGTTGTGGTACTTGTTGAAAGTACATTAGTACTTTATGTAAAATTCTAATTTGTTTAAATTGTCCAATCGTGAGATATGAATTTTTGAAATTTGGAAAGATTTCATCTTAATGATATTTAAGGTTTTATAATATTTTTATCACATTTTGGATGATCTTTGGTACTTAGGGCTTGTATATTAATGTAATTGCTACTATAGTAACAATTATATATATAAACTTGGTACTCTTCTATCTAATAACTTAATTGAGTAATTAGTGACAACCAAAAGCATGGTGCTTTCTTAAAACAAATTCTTCCTACCTCGACAGCATTGTCATATTATAATTTGGCTACCATGTAAAAATAATGTGTATATATATTTAAAATATAATTTATTATATAATATAATAAAATCCATATTATTAGATTTTGGTTGCTTATAAAATATGATTAGATTACTACTTTGAAGTATTTAATTTAAAAGGGCTATTATTGACATTAATTTTATATGGATGATAGTTTTTACATATTTAGAGCCATCTTTATTAGAAATTGATGACTCTTGAAATCTTATTTTGTTTCTTTTATTTGATATTTAGAACATATACTATAAAAAAATTATAAGAAAAAAAATTAGAGAAGATTTTTTACATAAAAAAAGATAGTTATGCCAACTATATAGATGATAAAAATCTCCATTTTTATTATCCAAAAGTCATACCCAATGGGCTTTAAGAAGACTATTTAAGGCCTTATTAGAGATTAAGATTATTCTTTTGACACCATTTGAACATCAAAAGTTAGAATCGTCAAGTTTAAAATTTTGGATATAGTTTTGATAAAAAAATTATTGATTTGGAGTTTTAAAATTATATAATTATTATTAAGATACTTATTATAAGATATTATTAAAAAATATATGCAATTGTATCAAAGAATATATTTTTATTAATAACTACGTGGAATAGCCATGTGAAAATGATACAATCCAAAAAAAATTAGATTTGGAAGAGAGATTGTATGTAGTGAGTTGGAATTGAAATTATTAGTAATAAGATGCCAAGTGAGATAAAGTTGGTGATAGATGGCAAGAATTGTTTGAGTCAAACAAAGCAATCCATTCAAAAGGCTTGCGATGAAATATCCATAGTTTGTATTGGACCTAAGTTAGAGTTTTGTGACTGTAGATACAAGGATGACTTCATAGTGAGTGACACATAATAGAATTTGTTTGACTCTCAGAGCACTTGGTAATTTTTATATTTTGATGCTTGTAATAAAAATAAGAATTTTACAAATGCCAATATTTAGCAATTATTGACTATAACATAATTATGTATTCAATGGATGAAAGCGACTGGTTTTTGAAATTTTTCACGCTTTGTTTAGAACAATTCAATCCAATCATCTATAAAATTCTTGATATTGTTGATTAGAGGCATGAATGGCAATCTCTAATAGAGAAGTTTAGGGCACTATCGTAAACTCCTCTTCTTGCTAAGTTCTTTATTCTATAGCACTTCAAAGTTTGTAAGTAGGAATATTGCATAATTTTTTCTTATACTGTACTATGTGCTTTTGTATCATATCTTTACCAACTTCAACTCAAATTTTTATTTATGAGATATTTGATTTTTTTTCAATAAATTTTATTTTAGATAGCTCTCTATAAATAAAGATAATTATAGAAGAAAAGCAATAAAGCTCATAATACATCCATCATTGAATAGCTAAAGTTTAGATAGTATGAGCAAGTTTTTTTTCATCATGGTAATAAGCTCTGTGATTGGAGCTCATTCCACTTTCTTAGACTAGTAAATTGATGTCGCAAACTATTGCATTGATGAGGTCAGAAGCTAAAATTTATATAAATACAACATGGTTTCATATCTCTTCTATTCTATTTGGTCCTTAGTCTTTATGAATTTATATCAAATCCTATGTTAGGGACATAGTCCTTAGAACCTTCTAGAGTCAAGTTTCTAGAACCTTTTAGAAGAAAGTCTCTGGAACCTTCTAAAAGTTTCTTAGTTGGTAGAAGATATTAGGGACATAGTCCTTAGAACCTTCTAGAGACAAGTTTCTAGAACCTTCTAGAAGTAAGTCTCTCGAACCTTTTAGAAACTTCTTAGTTGGTAGAAGTTGCTTGAGAAGCTTCCTAAATAGGAGTATATATTAGAATCGAGGTTGAATAGTTCTTCAGTCTCAACAACACATCTCTTGGAGCTCTAGCTCACCTCTCTGGTGTTGTTCTTGTATTCATCTGATTAATCTAGTTCTTGCCAATTCTTCTTGAACTTCTTGTTAGATCTCGAGTCTGTATTTCTGTGTCCATGACAGTTTGTCAAGACTTCACTCACCTCAGATATCAGAGCTAGTTTCTTCTTCGTTAGAGTGTGGATTATCCCTCTACTTGAAAGTATACTAGGATTTTAGAGGTTGCGGATTACCCTCCTCTAAATTGATACTTCTTTTGTTACAATATTGGTGTCTTATTCTTCTTGGAGAGAATGGATTATCCCTTTTTTTGAAGCTCTTAAGGCATTTTAGAGGATGCGGAGTACCCTCCTCTGAACCAATATTGTCTTCTTGTAGAGTCATTTCTGTCCTTCTTTTAGAATGGCTGGAGGCCAAGACATTAATATGATGAAAAGTTCGGAGTGCAAGTTGGATGCTATCATGAATACTCTCGCTACGTTATCGCAAAGAACTGCAGAGATTGAAGGAGTCGTGGCAAGGCTTCATAATGATAGAGCATCTGAGATGGCACAATCTAGGTTGCACCATCCTCAAACTTTTGCACTTGGAGAAGCAACTTTGCCTCACGTTCGACAAGCATTGCTGATTCTACAACATAAGGAGCCCCGAGTTAGCCTTTCGGACAAGTTCGATGGTATGTGTTCCAAGTTTCAAGGATTCATCAACCAAATCAGGTTGATAACAGTTTTACAACCCGAACGCTATCCAATGGAGGAGTCACGTGTTGGGCTTGTTGGAACCTTACTTACATGGCAAGCTCTATCATGGTTTGCTCCTTTGTTTGAGAAACAATCGTCCATACTAAACAACTTTGAAACCTTTTTGGAGGCGTTTATGAAAGCATTTGGTGAACACGACAAGGTTTGATGGGCTACAACAAAGATCCGGTCACTACGACAAGGGATGCACTCTACATCAGTCTATGCATTGGACTTCAGGCAATTAGCATGCGACATCAATTGGGTCAAACAAGCGTTGATGAGTCAATTCTATTGGGATTTAAGGGACGATGTGAAGGATTTGCTGTTAATTCTTCTTGATTCACAAACGCTCAACGAAGCTATTAGCCAAGTTATGAAGTGCGATGATCACCTATTCCAATGCCGCCAAGATCAATGTTCAAGACAACATATAGTTTGTCACGCCCCAACTATGTCGGCAAGCAGCATGAATTCACATTTAGAGGTAGAAGACATGCAAATTAATGTGGTATGTGTCAAATTCCTTACTCTAGAAGAAAAAAAGCAACGTATGGAGGAAGGTCTATGCTTGTATTGCAATGAAGAAGGCCACAAAGTAGGAAACTGTCCCAATAAGCAAAATGGACGTATTGTCAAGACTAGGGGCACATTTTTTCAGGAAAACGAGGATGCCTAGCCATAATAGGAATCATGCGACTAGACAGTGAAATATCGCAACAACAACCAGGTTCCTTTCTTTCTGCTCAACCTGCCCTTTGCTTTATAATCCCTTTGCTTATTGGCCCTCAGAAACTGAGAACCTTAGCATTATTAGATTCAGGAGCATCTGCTTATTTCTTAGACGAAGAATTTGTAAAGCGTCAAAAGATCCCTTTAGTACAAAAATCCAAACCTGTTCATATTGAGGTCATAGATGTGCGACCTTTATTGTCTGGTAGTGTCATCCATGAATCAAAACCTATAGAAGTGACGTTTAAGGGCCATAGTAGTCATATTATTTTCAATATTATTAGAACCCCATCAAATCTTGTTATTCTTGATCTTTCTTGGTTGGAAAAGTATAACCCATCCATAGATTGGAGGTTACGAAAGATGACCTTTTCCACAAAACCATCCTATAGCAAGCCTAGTAGAAAACCCCAAATAGAGAAATCTTTATTCATTGGAGTAAGAGTGTTTATAAGATCGTCTAAGGAAGGCACAGCATTTGTCATTTATGCGGCTCCAACTACTGAGGAGAAGATCTCGACAGCAATTATACCTAAGCAATATAAGGATTTTAAAGACGTGCTTCAAAAGAAGAATGCCGACATGCTACCGGAAAACAAACCATATGATTGCACCGTAGACTTGTAGGAAGGAGCACAATCACCTTTTGGCCCAATCTACAATCTATTGCAGATGGAGTTGGTAGAGTTGTGAAAGTACATCGACAAGAATCTAGGCAAGAACTTCATCCGTCATTTAAAATCGTCAGCTGGAGCACCCATCTTATTTGTAAAGAAGAAAGATGGCTCATTGCGGATGTGCATGGACTATCGAGGCCTCAACAAGGTAATAAAGAAGAATCGTTACTCGTTACTCTTGATTTTTGGTCTCTTAGAACAACTTGGACGTGCAAGGATCTTTACAAAAATTGATCTAATGGGAGCTTACAACCTCGTACGAATCAAGGAAGGAGATGAATGAAAGACAGTGTTCCATACAAGATATGGCCATTTTGAGTATAATGTCATGCCCTTTGGTCTTACCATTGCTCCAGCGGTCTTTCAACATATGATGAATGACATTTGTCGAGAGCACCTTGACAATTTTGTTGTCATCTATTTAGATGATATTTTGATATTCTCCAAAAATGAGGAAGAGCATGAAAAGTATGTTCGTTTGATCTTGGAGAAACTACGCGAGCGAGGACTATATGCCAAGTTGGTGAAGTGTTTATTTTACCAAATAGAGATGGAGTTTTTGGAGTTCATTGCGACTATGGAAGGCTTGAAGATGGACCCCAAGAAGGTAGAAGCAATCGTGTCCTAGGAGGTTCCGAAGACGGTTAGAGACATACAATGCTTTCTTGGTTTTGTCAACTTCTATCGGATCTTCATCAAGAATTACTCTCAAGTTACTGCTCCTTTCATTCGGTTGCCATGCAAGGATAAGCTGAAATCGGGACCTCTAGCGGAAAAGACGTTTCAAGACCTGAAGACGGCATTTACTATGGCTCCGATCTTGGTACATCCAAACTTTACAAAGGCCTTCTATTTAGAAACTGATGCTTCGAATTTTGCTTTGGGAGCTGTACTTTTACAAATGGGAGAAGAAAAGAAGCTCCATCCGGTTGCATTTTATTCTCGAAAGTTCTCTGCTGCGGAAATCAATTATGAGATCCATAATAAGGAACTTCTTGCTATAGTGGATTCTTTCCAAGACTGGCATCACTTTCTTGAAGGAGCTGCACACCCAATGACAATATATACATTCACAAAAATTTGGAGTATTTCATGTCAGCTCGAGTTCTAAATCGACATCAAGCTCGGTGGAGTATGTCGCTATCTAGATTTGATTTTGTTATCTCTTATCAACCTGGAAAGCAGTAAGGACTATCTGATACCTTATCGAGGAGATCGTATCTTGGCCCAAAGGTTGGAGAAGCAGCGTTTGATTAACAATGTACGACGTTGTTGAAGCTTGAGCAATTTCAGCTTTGCGCTACTATTGTGCCAATTGATGCTGACTTCTTGAATCAGGTACGTGTCGTAACTATTGAAGATTCAATAGCCATTGATATCAAGCAGCATGCCAATGACGATAAGTTCAAGGTGGAGGGAGATCTTTTATACTTTGAAGAGCGGTTGTATATCCCAAAAAGACCAGCATGACTCCGAGTTCTTCAATCTCGCCACAATTTTCCAACTGGGGGACATTTTGGATTCAACAAGACCTTGGAGCTTATTTCTTCAGATTTTTGGTGGCCCCAAATGTGGAAAGATGTGAAAGATTTTTTCCTCTCCTGCGACATCTATTCAAGATCCAAGAATCCTAGGCATTGCCCTTATGGACTTCTACAGCCATTGCCGATTTCACATCAACTATGGTCTTCAATTTCCATGGACTTCATCACGGACCTGCCATCATCGAACTCATGTCATAGCATCTTTGTCGTGATAGATCGGCTTACAAAGATGGCACACTTTGTCCCTTGCAAGAAGACATCGTCCAATGAAGTCACAGCAAGGCTCTTTCTCGATAATGTGTATCGATATCATGGACTATCAAATGATATCGTATCAGATCGAGGAACCCAGTTCGTATCAAAGTTTTGGAGATCTCTCTTTGAGATACTGAAGGTGGATATCAAGCTTTCTTCGGCTTTTCATCCTCAAACTGACAGCCAAACGGACGAGTGAATCAAATCTTAGAATAATATTTACGATGCAGCATCAACTATCAGCAAGACGATTGGACCACATATCTGTCGCTAGCCAAGTTTGCATATAACAACACCCTCTATGCGTCGACTCAATACACACCATTCTTTTCCAACTATGGATATCATCCAAAGCTTGATTTATTGAGTACGTCAATAAATAACAATCTAGCAGTTGAAGGATTTGCGAAACAACTATCAGAGCTTCAAAATACGTTGAAGCTTCAATTACAATCCGCTCAAGAATCCTACAAGGCGTCAGTAGATAGATTTTGAAATCAAGCACCTACTTTGAAAATTTGAGATAAAGCATGGCTTCTTTGACTGAACATCAAGACCAAGCGACCATATGATAAGTTCAACTATCGAAGATTGGGACCATTTATCATTCAGAAGCAAATCAATCTAGTGGCATACCATCTAGAATTACTGGCTTCTATGAAGGTACATCCAATCTTTCATGTTTTTTTGTTGGAGCCTTATCGAGAGTCGTCTTTTCCTAGAAGAGTGCAATGTCCGCCACCTAATATTGAGATCGAGAACCATGAGGAATACGAGGTTGAAAAGGTGCTGGATTCACGGCGAAGGTGGGGCAAGTTAGAGTATCTTGTTCATTTGTGTGGCTATAACATTAATGAGCGAACGTGGGAGCCAGCTGAAAATCTCGCCAATGCACCACAAAAGGTACAGGAGTTTCATCAATAACATCCTCATAAACCTAAGCCGGTTCGACGATAGCTTCGTTCTGAAGCTTGCTCACCTAAGAATATAAGAAAGGACGAGAGCACTACCAAAATTTGTAGTTGATGTAGTTATTTTCTCCAAGATAAAATAGAATTTTTTCAGTAGCCATAGTTTGATCTTCTGATATCGATAGCCAAGAAATAGATACTATGACAATCAGATTATCTCAACCAACTAGCTCACGAAGGTGATCTCGAGATGAAAAATTGCCTATACTACGATGACGACAGAGGATACCAAGTAACCAATCATTGGTGATTGTATTTGAGTTCGAGCCTACTTACGATGGTGTCATGGCCATAATCATGTAAGCTAATAATTACATATAGAAATAGTTAGAAGTAAGTAAAAGTAGATAAAAGTAAGTTAATTCTATAATATTTAATATAGAAGCTTCTTAGAAACTTCCTGGACGTTGCTTTGACTTCATAGGTATCTTTAATTGACTTTTTGGATTAGAAACGTGCTCAACAAGTTGGCCATGTGCCACACATGTTGTTAGCTTGAAGATCAAGCTAACTATGTGGCCCACACGTAGAAAAACTTGCCTTGTAAGTCAAGGCATGTGTCCTACAAAGTCAACACATATTGGAGGTCCTATATAACGTCGCCAAGTAGCGCCTAGTTAGATAGTATATATAGAGACAAGAGTGAAGGCTTCTTCACTCTTGTCAACTCCTTTCTTGCTTCTAGTCTTGGTTCAAGAGTCTTTAGTTTCTTGTCTTGTGGCAATAGCCATTCCAGTTTCTTTTTAATATACCTACTTGTTTATATTTTGACTTATTATATCGAGATAGCCTTTTTGTGTATATTTTCCTTCATTGAGTCTTTGTCCTTGACAGATTGAGAAGAGTACACTTACAATATCAGAGCTTTGTTTTTCTTGAGTGAGAGTGGATTACCCCTTTCTCTTGACAAGACATAAGCGTATTAGAAGTTTGCGGATTATCCACTTCTAAACTGATAATGTTCTTAGTATCTTCTCTGTTATCAAGTCTTTCTTTTCTTATGTCTTGAGCAGTATCAAACAAATTTTTCTAAGTGTCATTATGGCAGAGCTTGTTGAAATGAAAAGTGCAATGGCACAAATGCAAGAACAAATGAGGGAGTTAATGCTTGCGATGCATCAACTCAATTCACCAACACAGGAAAGAACAAGAATAGCAGAAAGTGGAGATATAGAGATGATCGGAGCTACTTCAACATCTACAACAAATCACGTTCCTTCCCCAATTGTACAACACCCTATAAGCACTAGAGAACCAAGAATTGTCTTACCCGAGAAATTTGATGGTACGAGATCAAAGTTTCGAGGGTTCATCAATGAAGAACAATTGGCAATTAAACTTCAACCGCAAAGCTATCCAACTCCAAGATCACAAGTCAGGTTTATTGGCACTTTACTTTCTGGTTCTGCATTATCATGGTTTTCGTCTTTTCTTGAACAATGAAATCTAATATTAGACAATTTGGAAGCATTTTTGGCGGAGTTTCGATCTATGTATGGTGAATACGATGCAACTCGTATTGCAACAAATAAGATCCAAATTCTGCGACAAGGAAATCGCTCAGTAACAGTATATGCTTCACAATTTCGACAACTTGCAATTGATATCAAGTGGAATGATGCTGCACTCATTAGTCAATTTTTTTATGGAGTGCAATACGAAGTAAAGAAATTGATGCTCAACTAACCTGATCCTCAAACTTTGAGTCAAGCAATCGATTTTGCGGTAAAATGTGATAATCGACTTTTTGAATTTCGATCTGAGAATCATTCACGGGAACCTCAATGTTATTACTCAATGGCAACATC
Organism: Physcomitrium patens; assembly: GCF_059467195.1. Classification (NCBI taxonomy): domain Eukaryota; kingdom Viridiplantae; phylum Streptophyta; class Bryopsida; order Funariales; family Funariaceae; genus Physcomitrium; species Physcomitrium patens. The sequence continues at coordinate 1,635,585 of NC_143410.1, forward strand.
AACATCTTTGCCAAATGTACATTCGGAAGTAGAACACATGCAAATTGACGCGGTACGTTTTAAATCCCTAACTGAGCAAGAAAAGATTCGTCGTCGTCAAGAAGGATTATGTTTATATTGCGGAGAACCTAAGCACACTGCTCAACATTGTCCAAAGAAAAGACGCAACTATAAAATGAGGGGTACGACGGTCAAAGAAGACAACATGTCGGAAAACGGATTTGTCCAGCTACAATAGGAACCGTGCAGCTGGAACCTTGTACAATTCCTAATGAAGGTCCTATCCTCTCCTCAAAACCCTCTCCTTGTTTTATAATAGACTTATATGTAGGACCTAAGAATTACAAAGCCTCTGCTTTATTAGATTCGGGAGCCTTAACTTGTTTTTTAGATGAACAATTTGTTAAAAGTCGTAAAATACTTTTTATACAGAAACCTAAACCAGTACATGTAGAAGTCATAGATGGTCGTCCCTTGTCTTCTGGAGATGTCACTCATGAAATTCATCCTATAAAAGTAACAATAGACGGTCATGATAGCTACATAGCTTTTAACATAATTAAATCCCCGTCCAATCCAGTTATTTTAGGTTTATCCTGGCTAGAAAAATATAACCCTCGAATAGATTGGAATTCGCGTAAACTTGACTTTTCCAAAAGCGTTATTAATAGTTCTACGAACCAAGTAAAAAATTATAAGTCTAGTACAGTAAAACCCGTACTGATAGGTGCAAAAGCATTTATACACTCAGCAAAAGAAGGATCAACTTTTGCTATTTATGCTGCACCTATTTTTGAAAACGTAAAGACTTCAAGTGGTATTCCAAGTCAATATCAGGAGTATCAAGACGTTTTTGAGAAGAAGAATGCAGATATTCTTCCTAAGCATCGCCCATATGATTGTTCAATCGACCTCAAGGAAGGAACTCAGCCACCATTTGGACCAATTTACAGTTTATCGCAAGATGAGATGGCTGAACTCAAGACATATATTGACGAGAATTTAGCGAAGAATTTCATACGCCATTCAAAATCTCCAGCAGGAGCTCCAATTCTATTCGTAAAGAAAAAAAATGGATCTTTATGAATGTGTGTTGATTATCGAGGACTCAACAAGATCACAATCAAGAACAGGTATCCATTACCTTTGATATCAGGACTCCTTGACTATTTGAATCAAGCTAAGATCTATACAAAAATAGATCTAAGAGGAGCATATAATCTAGTATGGATCAAAGAAGGAGATGAATGGAAGACTGCGTTTCGAACCAGGTATGGACATTTCGAATATAATGTCATATCCTTTGGACTCACGAATGCACCAGCTGCTTTTCAACATCTCATGAATGATGTATTTCATGAATTCTTAGACAATTTTGTTGTCTGCTATCTAGACGATATCTTGATCAATTCTAAGAACGTCGAAGAACATGAAATACATGTTCGTCAAGTATTACAAAAACTTAGAGATACAGGATTGTACGCCAAGATGGAAAAGTGTGTATTTCACACTACTCAAGTTGACTTTTTAGGATACATCATTTCAAATGATGGTCTCATGATGGATTCTAAGAAAGTCCAAACAATCATGGATTGGAAGATTCCAAGGACGGTAAGAGATGTCCAATGTTTCTTGAGATTTACCAATTACTATCGGATCTTCATCAAAGATTTCTCACGAGTTGCAGCTCCACTTACACGCTTGACTAGTAAAGATAAATTTCAATGGAATCAAGAAGCGGAAGCAGCATTTGAAGCCTTGAAGACATCGTTTGTCTTTGCACCAGTCTTATATCGTGTTGATTTTTCCAAGGCATTTTTTATGGAAACAGATGCATCAGATTTTGCCTTGGGTGCAGTTTTATCACAAATGGGAACAGATGACAAACTTCATTCGATAGCTTTTCATTCAAGAAAATTCTCAGCAGCCAAGATCGATTATGAGATCCATAATAAAGAACTTCTTGCGATCGTGGATTCCTTTCAAGAATGGCGTCATTATCTAGAAGGCGCTTCTAGTGCAGTCACTGTATATACAAATCATAAGAACCTCGAGTATTTCATGTCAGCACGCGTGTTGAATCGTCGTCAAGCTCGTTGGAGTATGTCTTTGTCAAGATTCGAGTTCATTATCACTTATCGGCCAAGAAAACAACAAGGTTTGTCCGATGCCCTATCTAGACGTTCTTATTTTGTACCAAAAGAAGGAGATGTAGCTTTTGAGCAACAAAGAACGGTCCTCTTGAAACCGGAGCAATTTCATCTCCGAGCAATGAAATCAACATTGACTGTTGATTCAACTTTTTTCTAGCAAATCCAGTCCAGTATGTCCTCAGACCCTCTTGTTCATGATATCAAGAATAATTCTTCCAAGTCTCATGATCCTTCTAAGTTTCAGTTCAAGAATAATCTATTATATTTTGAAGGATGCCTATATGTTCCAAAAGGAGAAGCACGTTTACGTGTTCTTCAAGCACGTCATGACTTTCCAGCAGCAAGGCACTTTGGATATAATAAGACTTTGGAACTCATATCAAGAGATTTTTGGTGGCCACAAATGTGGAAGTCAGTCAAAGACTTTGTACAATCATGTGATATTTGTTCAAGATCAAAAATTCCTCGTCATCGATCTTACGGACTTCTTCAGCCATTTCCTATACCAGAACAACCATGGTCTTCTGTTTCTATGGATTCTAAGCTCAAGATCTTATGATTCTATATTTGTGATAGTAGATCGTTTCACCAAGATGGCACATTTTGTGCCATGTACAAAATCTATCACAGGTGAAGAAACAGCTAAGCTTTTCATTGATAATATCTATCGTTATCATAGATTACCTAAAGATATCATATCGGATAGGGGAACTCAATTTGTGTCAAGATTTTGGAGGACCCTTTTCAAGATTTTTAAAGTGGACATAAAGCTATCTTCGGCTTTCCATCCTCAAAGTGATGGACAAACAGAGCGCGTAAACCAAGTCTTGGAGCAATATTTAAGGTGTACTATCAACTACCAATAAGATGATTGGACAACCCTTCTGCCATTGGCAGAGTTTCCTTATAATAATACGGTACATTCTTCCACGCAACGAACACCTTTCTTTGCCAATTATGGCTATCATCCACGACTTGATACTTTTGATTTTTCAAAAGTTGATAATCCTGCAACAGAAGATATGGCAAATCGGTTGTCAGATTTACATGCAATAATGAAGACGCAATTGAAGGAAGCTCAAGAACGACAAAAGATAAACGCAAATCTATATCGCAAGGAGCAACCACAACTCAATGTGGGTGATAAAGTATGGCTACTTCATCGCAATATCAAGACTACTCGACCTTATGACAAGTTGGACTATCGTAGGCTTAGCCCCTTTTCTGTTTCTGAACAGATCAACCCAGTTACATATCGGTTACATCTATCGGAGTCAATGAAGATCCATCCTGTATTCCACGTATCTCTTCTTGAACCATATAAGACAGTGGATATACAAGGAAGAAGACAAATGCCACCGCCTCCTATAGAAGTAGATAATAATGAAGAATTTGAGGTGGAAGAGATATTAGACTCAAGGCCGCGCCGAAATAAGCTGGAATATCTTGTTCATTGGTGCGGATATGATATTAGTGAACGCACATGGGAGCCATCCAAGAATCTAGCAAATGCATCAGCTAAAGTCAAAGTTTTTCATCAACGACATCCATCGAAACCAAGATGAAAATCTCTCTTATAAAAGAGACAAGATTGAGGCAAGATAACATTCAATTTTTTATCCTTGTTTGTAACTTCTTTGCATTTATAACGCTAATTAGATGGAGAGCCAACAACCCACAGATTTGACTCAAGAACCTTCGTTTGCTGACCTGTCGGACGAGACATTACGATTGTCACAACCTTCAAGACGACGCAATCGAGATGAACATCTTCAAGAACGACATGTTCTTCCTCGAATAGATGGTGAGATACAACGCGTTTGGTATCACGATTTGGGAAGGGACTCCCAATGTTTGGTGATTTTGCTAGAGGTAGGAACAACTCCTGATGGTGTTCCAAATATTCTATTCGAAGGAAGTTACGAAGGCCTCAACAATGATCAAATAACTGGGTGGTCTTTCCGCCCTGGTATGGCACACTACCGATGGTTGAGAGGCCCTATCAATCATCTTCGAAGAGTACAGAGATCAGAGTATGTGGCGAATACAATTCGTCGCATCATAGATTTCCTCAACATATGATGACTGCTCCTCGTGGAACTCGTCTCTAGAAGGGGGGATAATGTCACTACCATAATCATGTAAGCTAATAATTACATATAGAAGTAGATAAAAGTAAGTTAATTCTATAATATTTAATATAGAAGCTTCCTAAAAACTTCCTAGACACTGCTTTGACTTCATAGGTGTCTTTAATTGACTTTTTGGATTAGAAACGTGCTCAACAAGTTGGCCATGTACCACACATGTTGTTAGCTTGAAGATCAAGCTAACTATGTGGCCCACACGTAGAAAAACTTGCCTTGTAAGTCAAGGCATGTGTCCTACAAAGTCAACACATATTGGAGGTCCTATAGAACGTCGCCATGTAGCCCCTAGTTAGATAGTATATATAGAGACAAGAGTGAAGGCTTCTTCACTCTTGTCAACTCCTTTCTTGCTTCTAGTCTAGGTTCAAGAATCTTTAGTTTCTTGTCTTGTAGGAATAGCCATTCCAGTTTCTTTTTAATATATATACTTGTTTATATTTTGACTTATTATATCGAGATAGCCTTTTTGTGTATATTTTCCCTCATCGAGTCTTTGTCCTTGACAGATGGTCAGCCAGAAGGCATGTTTGCACGACAATTTCACAATGAAGACATGGAAGTTCATGCTTGGTCAAAAGTCGAAGGCGTGGACCACTACCGTTGGCTTCAAGGGCCAATGAACCACTTGCCTCGTGAACAACAGTTGGAGTTCATAGCAGACGTTATGTGACAGATCTTCATTTTCTTGCGTTGGTATTGATTAACAACAACATTGCTTCTTAGAGACCTCGAAGCTAAAGGAGGGGGTGATATTAGGGATATAGTCTTTAGAACCTTCTAGAGACAAGTTTCTAGAACCTTCTAGAAGCAAGTCTCTGGAACCTTCTAGAAACTTCTTAGTTGGTAGAAGTTGCTTGAGAAGCTTCCTAAATAGGAATATATATTAGAATCGAGGCTGAAGAGTTCTTCAGTCTCGAAAACACATCTCTTGGAGCTCTAGCTCACCTCTCTGGTGTTGTTCTTGTATTCATCTGATTAATCTAGTTCTTGCCAGTTCTTCTTGAACTTCTTGTTAGAACTCGAGTTTGTATTTCTGTGTCCGTGACACTCTATCAATTTTATTTGGATTCAATTAGCATGTTCTAATAACATTCTTGAAATGTCAATCAAATGTTTCCAATAATTTTTCAACAAATTAGAAAAACTCTTCATTATTTGATAAGTATCTAATTTGATACTTCTCATGCATGTAGATGTGTCTACACAATGGTGAATGGAGCTGTTGCTGAAGGCTCATAATTTTCTATGAAATGTATTAAGATTGTGATGATGTGTGAAACCTTGGATGTTGTGAGTAAATTTTTTCCTAATCATGTGTCACGAACACAAAATACAGACTTGAAATCTAACAAGAAGTTCAAGAAGAAGTGGCAGAACTAGATTAAACAGATGAGTACAAGAACAACACCAGAAAGGTGAGCTAGAACTCCAAGTGATGTGTTGTCGAGACTGAAGAACCCTTCAGCCTCGACTCCTATATATACTACTGAATAGGAAGCTTCTCGAGCTACTTCTGCTAACTAGGACGCTTCTCCAACAACTTCTACTAATTAGGAAACTTCTCGAGCAACTTCCTAGAATCTTTCAAAATATTCTAGAACCTTCTAAGAATATTCTAGAACCTTCTAAGAGAATCTTTAGGGAATATTCTAAGAATCTTCTAGAACCTTCTAAAAGAATCTTTAGAGAATCTTTAGAGAATATTCTAGAAGAATATTCGAAGAATCTTCCAATGTATGTCCATGACATCACCTCCTCTTCTAACTTCGAGGTCTCCGAGAAGCACTGTTGTTATCAGTCAATACCAACGCAAGAAAATGAAAATCTGTCGCATCACATCCGCTATGAATTCCAATTGTTGTTCGCGAGGCAAATGATTCATCGGCCCTTGGAGCCATCGGTAGTGACCAACACCTTCAACCTCTGACCAAGCGTGGACTTCTGTGTCTTCATTGTGAAACTGTCCTCCAAACACACCTTCTAGCTAACCGTCGTAGGCAGGCTCGACCTCAAATACAATTACTAGCGATCTGTTGCTCGGTATCCTCCGACGTCGTCGTGGTGCAGGCGGTTCTTCATCTCGCGGTCGTCTTCGTGAGCTAGTCGCTTGAGATGACATAACAAGTGTAGTATCTTGACTATCCATGTCCAAAGGCTAAAATGATGAGAGCAAACTATAGTTGCTAACAAAGTTCTACACTATCAAACTATGGGTTTTGGAGGTGCCCTACCCCCTTTTTATGCTACTTGATGAGCAAACTTCAGCAAGAAGCTATCGTTGAATCGGCTTAGGTTTATGAAGATATCGTTGATGAAATTCTTGTACCTTTTTTGGTGCATTGGCAAGATTTTCGGCACGCTCCCACGTTCGTTCATTGATGTCGTATCCACTCCAATGCACTAAATACTCCAATTTTCTCCTATTACGCCGTGAATCTAGTACCTTTTCCACCTCGTATTCCTCATGGTTTTCAATTTCGATACTTGGTGGCGGACTTTGTACTCTTTGGAGAAAAGCTGACTCTCGATAAGGTTCCAACAAAGACACGTGAAAGACTGGATGTACCTTCATAGTAGCTGGTAACTCCAGACGATATGCCACCGGATTGATCTGCTTCTCGATAACAAATGGCCCTAATCTCCGATAGTCCAATTTGTCACATGGCCGCTTGGTCTTGATATTCCGTCGAAGAAGCCATACTTTACTTCCAACTTTAAAAGTAGGCGCCTCATTTCGATATTTATCTGCAGATGCCTTGTAACTCTCTTGGGCAGATTGCAATTGAAGCTTCAACGTCGCTTGAAGCTCCGATAGTTGCTTCACAAATCCTTCAGCTGCTGGGTTGTTATTTGCTGAAGAACTCAATAAATCGAGCTTGGGGTGGTATCCGTAGTTGGAGAAGAATGGTGTTTGTTGAGTTGACGCATGAAGTGTGTTGTTGTATGCGAACTCAGCAAGCGGTAGATATGCAGTCCAATCATCTTGTTGATAGTTGATTGTGCATCGTAAATATTGCTCCAAAACTTGATTCACCCGCTCCGTTTGACCGTCAGTTTGAGGATGAAAAGCCGAAGAGAGCTTAATATCCACCTTCAATATCTCAAAGAGGGACCTCCAAAACTTGGATACAAACTGAGTACCTCGATCTGACACGATATCATCTGGTAGGCCATGATAACGATATATGTTATCAAGAAAGAGTCTTGCGGTGTCTTCACTTGACGATGTTTTCTTGCAAGGCACGAAATGCGCCATCTTTGTAAATCGATCCACCACAACAAAGATGCTGTCAAATGAATTCGATGGCGGTAGGTCCGTAATGAAGTCCATAGAAACTGAAGACCATGGTCGGTGCAGAATAGGCAATGGCTGGAGAAGTCCATACGGACGATGTCAAGGGATCTTGGATCTTGAACAAACATCACAAGAAAGGACAAATTCCTTCACATCCTTCCACATTTGGGGCCACCAAAAATCTCGTGAAATGAGCTCCAAAGTCTTGTTGAATCCAAAATGTCCCGCAGCTGGAAAGTCGTGGCGAGATTGAAGTACTCGGAGTCGAGTTGGTCCTTTCGGGATATACAACCGCTCCTCAAAATACAGAAGATCTCCCTCCACCTTAAACTTGTCATTATCGACACGTTGTTTGATGTCAAGAGCTATAGAATCCTCAATGGTCGCAGTACGTACCTCGCTGAGGAAGCCGACATCGATAGTTGCAACAGTAGCAAAAATCCTCAATTTTTCTGGTTTCAACAATGTTGTACATTGTTGATCAAACGCTGCTTCTCCAGCCTTTGGCGCAAGATACGATCTCCTCGATAATGCGTCAGATAATCCTTGCTATTTTCCAGGGCGGTAGGTGATAATAAAGTCAAATCGTGATAGAGACATATTCCATCGAGCTTGATGACGATTCAAAATTCGAGCTGTCATGAAGTACTCCAAATTCTTGTGGTCCGTATAAACAGTCACTGGATGTGCAGCTCCTTCGAGAAAGTGACGCTACTCTTGGAAGGCATCCACTATAGCAAGCAACTCTTTGTCGTGAATCTCATAGTTGATCTCAACAGCAGAGAACTTTCGTGAATAGAACGCAACTAGGTGAAGCTTCTTGTCTATGCCCATCTGTGAAAGCACAGCTCCCAAAGCAAAATCTGAAGCATCGGTCTCTAAATAGAAAGCCTTTGCAAAGTCAGGGTGTACCAAGATTGGAGCCGTAGTAAATGCCGTCTTGAGATCTTGAAATGCTTTTGCTGCTTGTGATCCCCATTCGAGCTTGTCTTTGCTTGTTAGACGCGTAAGTGGTGCAGCAACTTGAGAATAATTCTTGATGAAGATCCGATAGAAGTTAGCAAATCCAAGAAAACACTGAACATCTCTAACCGTCTTCAGAACTTTCCAAGATATAATTGCTTCTACCTTTTTTGGATCCATCTTCAAGCCCTCTATAGTCGCAATGAAGCCCAAAAATTCTATCTCATTCTGGTGAAATTGACACTTCTCCAACTTGGCGTAGAGTCCTCGTTCGCGTAGTTTTTCAAGAACCAAACAAATGTGCTTCTCATGTTCTTCTTCATTCTTGGAAAATATCAAAATATCATCCAGATAGATGACAACAAAGTCATCGAGGTACTTCCGAAAGATGTCGTTCATCATATGCTGAAAGACCGCTGGAGCATTGGTAAGACCAAAAGGCATGACATTGTACTCAAAATGGCCATACCTTGTACGAAAGGTTGTCTTCCATTCATCTCCTTCTTTGATTCGCACAAGGTTGTAGGCTCCTCTTAAATCAATCTTTGTAAAAATCCTTGCACGTCCAAGTTGATCTAAGAAGCCGGAGATCAAAGGTAAGGGATAGCAATTTTTCTTGGTCACCTTGTTGAGTCCTCGGTAGTCCACGCACATCCGCAGTGAGCCATCCTTTTTCTTCACGAATAGGACTGGTGCTCCAGCTGGCGACTTTGAATGTCGAATAAAATTCTTGGCTAGATTCTCATCGATGTACTTCCGCAATTCTGCCAACTCCGTCTGCGATAGGTTGTATATTGGACCAAAAGGTGGTTGCGCTCCTTCCTCTAAGTCTATAGCGCAATCATATGGTCGATGTTCCGGCAGTATATCGGCGTTCTTCTTCTGAAACACGTCTTCAAAATCCCTATATTGCTCTGGTATATTCGATGTTGAGATATTCTCGCCGCTAGTTGGAGCTGCATAAATGACAAATGGTGCGCCTTCCTTGGACGATCTTAGGAACGCTCTCGCTCCAATAAACATGGATTTCTTCATGTAGGTTCTACCAACAGATTTATTATTATTTTTTTCAGGAAATGTTATCCTTCGTAGCCTCCAATCAATGGACGGATTATGATCTTCTAACCAAGAAAGACCAAGGATAACAGGGCTTGATGGGGTTCTAATAATATTAAAAATAACGTGACTACTATGGTCCTTAAACACCACTTCTATAGGTTCTGATTCGTGGGTAACGTTGCCTGACAATAAGGGTCGTCCATCTATCACCTCTACGTGAACAGGTTTGGACTTCTGTACTAAACGGATCTTGTGGCGTTTAGCAAACTCTTCATCTAAAAAACAAGTAGATGCCCCCGAATCCAATAAAGCTAAAGTTTTTTGTTTTTGAGGGCCTAAAAACAAAGGAATTGTAAAACAACGGGCAGGTTGGACAGAGAAGGAGGAACCTGATTGTTGTCGTGATATTAGATTGTCCAGCCGCACGGTTCCTACTGTGGCTGGGCGTCGTCGTTTTCCGGAATCATCGCACTTCTAGTCTTGACAGGGTGAAAATTTTGCTTCTTTGGGCAATTTCCAACCTTGTGACCTTCTTCTCCACAGTACAAACATAACCCTTCCTCCATACGCCGTTTCTTCTCTGTTGGAGTAAGAGATCGGACACGCGCCGTGTCAATTTGCATGTCTGTTGCCTCCGAATGTGAGTTTAAGCTATTTGCAGACATAGTCACGTCGTAACGAGTCATTTGGTATCTTGGACGTTGGTCTTGGCGACGCTGGAATAGGCGGTTGTCACACTTTACAGCTTGGCTAATAGCTTCGTTGAGCGTTTGAGGATCAGGAAGAGATAACAGCAAGTCCTTCACATCATCCTTCAAGCCCCAATAAAACTGACTCACCAACGCCTCTTCACCCCAATTAATGTCACTTGCCAATTGTCTGAAATCCGAGGCATAGACTGATGCAGAGCGTGTTCCTTGTCGTAGCGATCGGATCTTTGTTGTAGCCCATCGAACTTTATCATGTTCGCCAAATGCTTCTGCAAACGCCTCCAAGAACGTTTCAAAGTTGCTCAGGATTGGCGATCGTTTCTCGAACAAGGGAGTAAACCAAGACAGAGCTTGTACTGTAAGCAAGGTTCCAACAAGCCCAACACGCGCTTCCTCCGTCGGATAACGTTCGGGCTGTAAAATTGTTATCAACCTGATTTGGTTGACAAAACCTCGAAACTTCGAACGAGTTCCATCAAACTTATCCGGAAGACTAACTCGAGGCTCCTTTCGTTTTAGGACTACTCGATCTTGTTGAAATGGAGGTAGAACTGCTTCTTCTGCCGCAGAAGTTTGAGGCTGATATGCTTTAGATGGCGCTATCCCAGATGCTCCATTGTTATGGAGTCCTACCATGACTCCTTCGATCTCTGTTGTCCTATGTGACAACGAGGCAAGAGCATTTATGATGGCGTCTAGTTTGGATTCCAAACTTTCAGCCATTTTAACGTCTTAACCTTCGGCTAACCTTCAGAAAGAAGAAAAAAGAGTTTTGACAAGAGGACAATATTGGTTAAGAGGAGAGTACTCCGCAACCTCTAAAACGCCTTAAGACTCCAAGATGAGGGGTAATCCACTCTCTCCAAGAAGAATAAGGCTCCAATATTGAGAAAGAAGAGATATCAGTTTAGAGGAGGGTAATCCGCAACCTCTAAAATACTAGCACACCTTCAAGAAGAGGGGTAATCCACTCTCTAACAAGAAGGAACTAGCTCTGATACCAGTGAAAATATAGTCTCGACAAACTGTCACGGACACAAAATACAGACTTGAAATCTAACAAGAAGTTCAAGAAGAAGTGGCAGAACTAGATTAAACAGATGAGTACAAGAACAACACCAGAAAGGTGAGCTAGAACTCCAAGAGATGTGTTGTCGAGACTGAAGAACCCTTCAGCCTCGACTCCTATATATACTACTGAATAGGAAGCTTCTCGAGCTACTTCTGCTAATTAGGACGCTTCTCTAACAACTTCTACTAATTAGGAAACTTCTTGAGCAACTTCCTAGAATCTATCAGAATATTCTAAAACCTTCTAAGAATATTCTAGAACCTTCTAATAGAATCTTTAGGGAATATTCTAAGAATCTTCTAGAACCTTTTAAAGGAATCTTTGGAGAATCTTTAGAGAATATTCTAGAGGAATATTCGAAGAATCTTCCAATGTATGTCCATGACATCATGTCATTTTTATTTAGAGCCGTTTAGCATTTATATATGTATATACATGGTTTTGTGGATTGTTTAATAGAGTAAAATTTATACTTTTTAACTATATTTGCTATCTTCTTTTAAAAACAATTATCAAAAAAAATTATTTATATATTTATTTATTTATTTTTATATATGCATATATATATATATATATATATATATAAGGATATTGGAGCAAAAAAAAGAAATAAGGAATAATGTTCCAAAAAATGATGAATACAATCGATTGTAGCTTACTAGATAAATGTAATTTTGGCATTCTTGCATTAATGTGGTGTCATTGCTAATCATTACTTAAGCTTTGTGTCTTATATAAAAAATTAAATAATAATAATATAATTTCTAAAAATATATGGATCTTTATTAAATTAAATATATTTTACTATATTCAAAAATATATTTTCTATTATTAAAAATTTTATAGATATATTTTCTATTATCAAGAATATAAGAATAATTTTGATATTTCAACATATTTCAAGGATATATATGATATTTTTTGTATATAATAACAAATATAATAAGAATAATATTTCTATATATATATATATATATATATATATATAACTATTTATTAAAAGATATTTTTTATTAAAATAAGATGATCAATTAAATAAATAAGAATATTAGAATAAAAAAGAAAATATATGTAAGATGAATATTATTAAAAAATGAATAATAAAAAGCTTAGAGATATGTTTAAAATAATATTTTTAAATTAATTAATTATTATTTATTGAATTAATATTATTTTATTATATTTAAATGAATTATTAAAGAAAAGATAGATTTTATAATTATCTTAAAAGATATTATAATTATATAATATCTTTTAAGATATTATAATTATATAATATCTTTTAAGATATTATAATTATATAATATCTTTTAAGATATTATAATTATATAATATCTTTTAAGATATTATAATTATATAATATCTTTTAAGATATTATAATTATATAATATCTTTTAAGATATTATAATTATATAATATCTTTTAAGATATTATAATTATATAATATCTTTTAAGATATTATAATTATATAATATCTTTTAAGATATTATAATTATATAATATCTTTTAAGATATTATAATTATATAATATCTTTTAAGATATTTGGTTAAGGAAATCAATATACTACTGTAATAAAAACAATTATAAATAAAAAAAATTAAAATTGAAGAAAATTTATTTTATATATATATATATATATATATATTAAATTAATAATTATTCTAAAAATAAAAATAAAAATTATAAAAAAAAATAGATTTTTTTGTACATAGTCATGCCAAATAAGTAAATGCAATTATGTAAATGTAGTTATACATGGATTAGATAGATAATATCTTCTTTAAAAAAAACAATAAAAGATATTTAATATAAATTAGATATGTAGGTATATCATGTAACTACAATTTTATTTTTAAAAGTGTGTTATTTTTAGAAAGACTTCTTAATAGCATCTTTGCACTTAAATACTTGGTCTCCAAGTCATATAGTCTATAGAAAGATTCTACATAGTCTGTTGCTAAGTAATACACACAAAAGAAAAATTATGGCCACATTTTGCTTTGTCAATGCTTTTTATATATTATAGTTTTGAATCACGACTTTTATATTTTTTTTTTCTTTGCAATAATTATCTTAGATTTTTTTCAATGCTTTTTTATTAATTTTAATATCTTATATTTTTGAAAACAAATTTATAGGTTTAAGCCTTAGATATACTTTGTTTAATTAATTAATTTGGATAAATTATAATAAATAAATAAATTATTTTATATTTCTTCTGTTAACCTAATATTCAAGAAATATTTCTGTATGAGTATTAAATTATTTATTATAAAATTTTGAATTATGATATCTTCTAATAAGATAACTTAATATAAAATCCTCTTTTAAATCAAGTATATCAATTTTCTATATTTTTTTTATAAAAATAAAATTCATATTTTTTTTATAAAAATAAAATTCATATTTTTTTAGCCTTAAGCAAAAGTGATACAAGATCTTTTTTGCATATAAAGTCTATAAGAATTATAATAATATGATTTTTTAAAATATTTTATCTAAAAGAATTTATTTATTTAAATTTCAAAGAAAATTAAATGCATTGATTAGTTTTGCCAATAACTAATCAATGCATTTAATTGAAGTCTTTTTTATTCTTACAACCATCATTTTTGAGTTTAAAATTTTGATTTGTATAAACAGAGATATTGTATTTTTGTAGTATCTTTTCTTTGATTCAGAGATTAAATTTAAACATGCTCTTATTTCTTTGCCTTCTTTGGAATCATATTCTTCCATTTCTACTCTGAATGTAAAATTCACTAGAACCATCTTCTTCTTTGCACCTTTTCAAACTTTCTCCACCTTACTTGGACAATCTCCCATTTCTACCTTAACTTGAGAGACAAATAGGCCTCTTTAATTGTTGCCATTCCTCATTAAACATCTTCTTCATCTGCTTTTCTATAGAAATTCTTGACCCAGCTTAATGTTGTTACAGGCATTGATATTCAAGCCTAGCTTTCAATCACCTTTATGGATAATTACGTTTTGTGTTATAAAAATTTATTAATGTATGTAATGATTTGTCCTACTGGATTCTTTACGAGCTGAAAGCATGCAAAAATGAATTGCATGCTTAATGAGAAACTTTGGATGTAATGAGCTGAATTAAGGTTTCTGGGGCATTTGAAAGCTTATTTACAAAATTGGCACAAGCATTGTTTTCCAAAGGCTGCAGATTAGATATGCTGATAACTCAGCTAACAAAGATGGAAAATTTCAGTGCACAGCACAAATTTGTGACTGCATGTAAAGTATTTACCAAAATGACTGGTTCAGGGTTTGGTGTTGTGATAGTCCCTTAATGAGGCTCAGTAAAGGATGATTAGTTTAAGGAGAATGAGTGGAAGGTGGCACAAACCTGTGAAAGGCTGCATCAAGGAGATGCAAAGCTAGCACCAAGTATACTTTAGATTTTTAATTGTTTAAGTTGCCAACTGCAAACATGAGTTATCCCAATTTTAATGGATGAACTCTGCCATCCAAGTGTTCCAAGGTGACTTCCTGTCTTCAAATGTTGGAAATTCTACACAGTAGTTGCCCACAATAGTATGTGTGTAATTCAACTTTTTACTGCTTTTGCATTCATTGTGAACTAGTTACTTTCTTTCACATGGTACTTTTTGGTAAGGCACTCAAAGTTCATACTAGTAGCAACTGCTTCAAAATGCACTTGTGATTTTGGTACATCATTCCTAAAGCTGTATGTTACCTTCAACATCAAACCTTGTGGAACTCCAAATATTGCAGGTTCTAGAAGCACAGCCAAGCATACCAGTGGCTACTACTATCATCCTCTATGTGGTTCTTCTTGCCTTTGTTCTAAGCATGCACATAGAAGCTTGAGTACATTGACAAAGGGTTGGTCAATACACCATTGTGGCCTTCCCACATTTCAATGTCAATTGGTCCACCCTGATGAGAGCAATAGTATTAGAAAGTGGGGATAGATGATAATAACCTGCTGTTGATTCTACTGGGTCACAATATAAGTTATGGGTAATTATAAATATTCTTGTTAATCTTCAGTAACCATAAGTTGTAATATGCTGAAACATTCCCCTTTCATCTATGGATTCTGCACCAGCCTAGATGTATGCCTTCATGCATGCAGATTGACTTTCACAGTGCCATTCATATTACCCTAATCTGGGTCCAAAAGTTTTTGAGTTGCTAAAATTGACAAAAGTCCATTCATACAGATTTGTTACCCATCCACAACAGCTGCATTGACAACAAATTTTTGTCCAAGGGGAAGTTTGCTTCTTCCCTGTTACACCAATCCTATGAATCATTTGTAGAAGTGTGTCTTCCAGTCTAGACAGTTGCATGACTAGTAATTCTGGTGCATGATTGATTTTATGAAACTTAATTGTTCAAGTCATGTTGATTTAGATTTAAATGATCACAAACAGACACTGAAGTGAAGGAGGTTATGGGATGCAACATATGCTTCCAGTTTTGTGTTCTACTCTTGAGGTGGACATTCAAGCCTTATCTTCCTCCAAGTTTGTTGTTGTGTATATGTGGTGTACCCTTTGGTTACATTTGTGCATGATCTCACACCTTATAGCTAAGTAGTTTGTAACTTGACAGGTTTAATAAGCTCATACAGATGACCACAGGTATGTTTCAGACATGTCTTGTCAAATCTGTGTGGTTGACAACAGTATGTGCATGTCTGCAGCAGAAAGAATTACAATAATGGTTCAGTGACAGAGCTGGTTCTCCTGCATTGAGAGAGGCTTTCTAATATGTACAGCATGCAAGAATCTCAGAACATTCCCTTAAATGTGTAATGAGCTTCTCTATAGTTGCTCTCATGCATTTAGTTGACTCTTGTTGTTATAAAATTGGATAAACATAAAAGTTTCCTCATCCAAAGTCACACAAGTACATTCAGGACTTATCATTAGCTTTGAAACCTGTCTGTCTTGAGCATTATTGTGCAATTGATGTCTGAGTTGATGTGTTAAACTGTTTGTTTGTTGTTGTTTTAGTCATGAACCTGAAGGCATCAGAGGCTCCTGCCATTATCCCTACAACAGTGTTAGTATTGTGGCTTTGCCTACAGTGAGCAAATGTATGACTTGTTACTTTCTTACCTTGGGTGATAATTAATTAGTGAAGTAATCTACACCTTGACTGTTCAAAATTAGATCTATGCTTGTGATATGTATCTTGTGCTCTTGCAGTTGAAAAGAATGTTCACATTTTGGGATGGCTCAGTAAATAAGTTTTCTAATAATTTGGGTGCAGATGTACTGGATTGTAAGTTATTGGGTTGAAACTAGGGGTCCATAAATTGATTGCACAATAGATCTCTCTCACATTTTGTTGATTAATCCAATTTTAACTTGCACTGCTTCAGCCTGTTGGAACTGCATCTTGGAACCATTGTGTTACAAGTCTTGAGCTCATGTGTGTTAGTTTGACAAAGAAGAGATGGTTGTACATGATTAAATGTGGAAAATTTTTAAAGATAGTAGATCATCTTTATGATAACATTGCTATTTGGTGAATGCATATCAATTGAGGAGTTAAATGTATTCTCTTGAGAACATTATCTGAATGAGGAAAGAGGTTTAGGGTTTGGGGATGCAATGTTGTTTGTTTACTTGAAAAGATCTAGTTAAAGATAATGTTCTCAAGAGATACTTCTGACTTGAATCTTGCCAAAAAGGATCTGGAGCTTGATCCCCAATCGAGTTAACCATAGGATGGCCTTGAACTACTTTCCAGTATCCTACTAGTTAGTGAAATGTAAATACATGATGAAATTTTATTTTCAATTATTTTAAAAAAATTAAACACTTTCATACACTTAGAAAGTTAAAGATAAAGGTAAAAACTTAGACATGCAATACTAATATTTTTATGTCAAAGTAACAACATTCTTTAAGCAAAACACATACCATTCACAGTTGCTAACGTGCGAAAATGGAGATTGAGCCCATGCAGCAGAAAGTATCAAACAGGAGATCACAAATTAGCGACAGGCCCGAGCTTTCTTCACAGTTACCAGAGCATCGACAGCAAGCTCCCTCAACTGGAAATAAATAAATAAACAACAAACAAACAATAGAATACAATAAAATAAAAGGGCACACAGACTGTGTCAGGATCAGCCCAGCATCGAAAGAGAAGCTTCTGTGTTTTTTTCTTTTTCCCATTTTTTTCTTCCAGCTTGGTAGATAAGCACGTTGGAAATGACTGCCTCAAGCGAATGGTAAGAAGAACAAGGAGGAATATGCTTCCAGAGCCAGAATATGCGTACAGACAATCACCTCATCCGTGCAGAAAGCATGGAGCTGCCAGGATCCAGACGTGTTGCCGTTCCCATTATCAACAACGTCGGGACCAATCTGGTTGTGCGTCACTGGTGGAAGGCGCGGCAGACCCACACACGAGTCGAAAAAAACCCGATTCTCCAGAGCTTCGAAGACGACGTCCGCCCTTGAAGACATGGGAATATGCTGGCAGTGGGATCGAGTGTGGAGGCAGTGGGGATGTGAAGTGGATACAGAGAGAGTGTGTGGCCTTGCGCAACGGCAAATCCTACACACCTAATGGTCAAGATCGAAGACATGGTCCATTTCCCCTTTTGTTTTTTAGGGTTTTACCTTCAAGGATAATGTTTACGAGTGAGAACGTTCTGCCTATGAAAGATCACCCATCATCTCCAGCCTTTGTCCAAGTCAGGGGCTCTAGCTCCATCGAAGTTAGAGGACAGGGGTTTGAAGAGCCATCCAGAGAATAGTGGCACTCAAAAACCAACGTAAATCAGTACTACGACAAAGATCAGCTTGTTTTTTCTGCGTCTGAATTGACTAATTCGTCCTCACGATCTGAAGAATTTTTCCATGGCAGCAGTGCCGAGTTAAAAAAAAAAAAAAAAACTTTCAAGCTCCCAGCTGTGCCCACGATTTTGCAAAACCTGAACAGTCTGGAAATGGATCCCGCCTGAACGGTCGAACTTGAAGCAGAACTGCACACTATTCTCATGTGCCGAACTGCTAAAATGGCCTGGAACTTAAGTGGCCAAACCAGGATTCGATGCTTCCAGTGGCAGTCAACTGGTAGCGTCGCTATTTCCATTCCACTCACTTGATTCAAGAGAAATCACGCTGTCCCAATTCTCTTCTTCTTTTCCTAACATTTACTTGCAGCCACGGTCAAGAGTGAACAGAAAATCTGCATGACGCATCCAACAAATAATTTAATCTATCTGTGTGGTAAAAACACCAAAGGTCACCGCAATGGACATTCCATGACTGCCTCTTCAGTACATTCCAAACTATCAGAAAAAGAAGGACAGGAGAGAAAGAGAGAAAAAAAAAGAAAAAAAGAAAAAAAAAAGAAAAAAAGGAGAATAAATTAGTTAATGCCGAATCGGAATGTATCTCTTTAGAAAACCCTTATTTCACATTGAAAAATAATATTGGCTAACATGATCGATGTGTGTCTTAGAATTATCGATGCCGGGATTTAGGATGGTCTCGTTATTTTTAATCTCGAAAAGTAAACACAAAAAAAAGGAAAAGCGGTGAATGCAAAAAGAGAAACTAGGAAGAGGGGGGGAGAAAAATTGCACTCCGCTGCTTCGATGCCTACGCGTGCAAAGTGCTGTGGTGCGTTTTGAACCCATTGAAGATCGCCACCAAATTTAGCGAACGGCCACTTCTAGATGCGGAGCGGTACTCGCCTAAATTTGAGCTAGTCGTTAAACCTTACCCAGAAGCGCCCAATCTGACTCATCCCCGTCCCAGAGCCTCGCGCCGAACTCTGCCCAAATCCAACCAAAGATCGTCACCGCGTCGCACCCTGGCTCGGCGGCTGCTGCTCCCCCGATATCGCCATTTGGAACGAACCTAGTCCCGGTCCGGTGTCCGAACGCAGGGACAATTTTCCGAACCGACCTCCGAACCTACTGTAAAAGTTCCGACACGTACCCAGCCGGAAGGAGCATCACTCCGGAATATGTCCTGCGTCCAACTTCCAACCCTGCGACAGCAGATCCCGGACCGATAGGCTTGGTTCCGAGCTTGGAAGCATAAGAGAGGACTACGAGGACGGAGAAAGCTTCTTCATTTTGGCAGGCACCAGCCACCGCTGCTGAGTTGTCTGACCTTGAGAGTTCAATAATTTCCCACACCGTTTCTGCAATAGCTTTGGATTGCTGACCGCACGCCGCGATGGTACTCGGGACGACGTTCGTGCTGGTCTTTGTGCCAGCATCGGCCGCCGTTGGCATTTTGTTTGCCCTTACGCAGTGGTACCTTGTGTCTTATGTCACCGTAGGTAAAAGCCGTGTCTCCAACAATGGCTACATGCAAGTGGACGAGGACGGCATTGACGACGCCAGCGTCAATGCGAAGTGCGCTGAAATCCAGGCCGCCATCTCTGAGGGTAAGTTTCCAACAATCGAGCTGAACTTATGGCTTTCTTGACAGCTATTCTGTGTGTTGTAGACCGAACCGTGGAATTAGGTGCCTGGGGTTTTCTTGCGGCCTTCTCATTTCACGAATTTTTAAAGAAACGAATGTGCGCTCAACCCCCTGTTTTGCACTATTTTTGTTAATCGTTTCGTGGCTGAGATTTATGGCTCCTGTCTTCTAAATGGAGTTCCTAATGTACTTTCCTTGGTCTAACCTTAACTCCTTCGTTTATAAATAATGGTACTCGCGACTTCATAGTTCCGTGATGGACTTCTATCCAAGTTTGGCTAGAAAACCTGCATGACTATTTCTCACTGTCAACCAATGCCCGTAAATATTTCAACTCTTCTCAATCAGTTGTCAGAATTTCGATCGAATATTACTCTGTAACCTCTCGGTTGCTTGCGAATTTAAGTGCGTAAATGTTCAAAGAGGTGGTCAATCAACAGAATTTGTCGCTTCACGATTAAATACACAGTATATCAATTTTTAACAATATGCATTAATGACATGGTTTATTGGGACATTCGTTCTCCGCTAACGCTCCTCACTCATAGCGCTCTGAATATGATGTTGGTTTACCTATTTAACTGCCATGCATCTGAGTGTAATGTCCACACCTGTCGCTTCAAGAAAGCGAACACATTAACGTTCTGTTTCGAGACACTTACTGCTGATTTAAGGTCCAATCATTAAAGTGATATGAATTGCATCTCATGTGCATCAGTACTTGCGATACAAAGTCACAGACTGGCCTCCGTCGTCGGGTCGTTGAAAACCCTTGCATTCTGGCAGTTACACACGGCAAGCATAAAAAAACACAAAATGTAACACCCTGCTGAATTGATCGCCTCTGCAGGTTCCGAGGCGTTCTTGACGACAATGTACACGTACTTGGCAATCTTCATGGGGTTGTTCTCCGTGATCATCTTCGTGTTCCTTGCCTCCGTGGGCGGGTTCAGCTTCGATAGGCAGCCATGCGACTACGACCAGACGAAGTCGTGCCCTTCGTCCATTGCGAGTGCTTTCTTCAGCACTGTGGCGTTCATTCTGGGAGCACTGACATCGACGCTGTCCGGGTACTTGGGGATGAAGATCGCGACGTACGCGAACGCTCGGACGACCCTGGAGGCCCGCAAGGGTGTGGGGAAGGCGTTCGCGATCGCGTTCCGGTCGGGAGCCGTGATGGGATTCCTGCTGGCTGCGAACGGTCTGCTTGTGCTGTTTTTGACGATTTTGGTGTTCAAGTTGTACTTCGGCGACGACTGGGTTGGTCTGTACGAGGCCATCACCGGGTACGGTCTGGGAGGATCTTCGGTGGCCCTGTTCGGGCGCGTGGGAGGAGGAATCTACACGAAGGCGGCGGACGTGGGCGCGGACTTGGTGGGGAAGGTGGAGCAGAACATCCCCGAGGACGACCCCAGGAACCCGGCGGTGAGTGGGCGGAAGTGCGTGGTGGTTTGGGAGGGGAGGGGATGGTGGGGAGTGGGAGTTGTATTGGGAGGAGCTGACATGACATGGGGGTGGTGAGGATGGCAGGTGATTGCGGACAACGTGGGAGACAATGTGGGAGACATCGCGGGAATGGGCGCGGACCTGTTCGGGTCATTCGCTGAGTCGACGTGCGCGGCGTTGGTGGTGTCATCGATCTCGTCGTTCGGGAACGACAAGAACTTCGTGGCGATGTGCTTCCCTCTGCTGATCAGCTCGGCGGGTATTTTGGTGTGTTTGTTGACGACGTTGGTGGCGACGGACATAATGAGCGTGAAGGGAGTGAAGGAGATCGAGCCGACGCTGAAGAGGCAGTTGGTGATCTCGACGGTGCTGATGACGGTGGCGATATTTTTGATATCGTGGTTCGGGCTGCCGGAGACGTTCACGATCAACGTGGTGGGGCACGAGGCGAAGGTGGTGAAGAACTGGCACATATTTTTCTGCGTGGGATCGGGTCTGTGGGCTGGGCTGATCATCGGGTTCGTGACGGAGTACTTCACCAGCAACGCGTACACGTAAGTGGCGGGGTGGTGGTGGTGGTGGTGGTAATGGTGGTTAGAGGAGGAGGATGGGGAGTGACATGGTTGGATGGGGAGGGGTGTGCAGGCCTGTGCAAGACGTGGCGGACTCGTGCAGGACGGGAGCGGCGACGAACATCATCTTCGGGCTGGCGCTGGGATACAAGTCGGTGATAGTGCCGGTGTTTGCGATCGCGGTGGCGATCTATTTGAGTTTCAGTTTGGCGGCGATGTACGGGATCGCGGTGGCTGCGTTGGGAATGCTGAGCACACTGGCGACGGGTCTGGCGATCGACGCGTACGGTCCGATCAGTGACAATGCGGGAGGTATCGCGGAGATGGCGGGAATGAGCCACGAGGTTCGGGAGAGGACGGACGCTCTGGACGCGGCCGGGAACACGACGGCAGCGATCGGGAAGGTGAGCGGAGGGGGTCGCGTGGAGGTGTAGGATGTGTGTGTTTGAAGTTGGGATGAGTTGGAGGATGAGGAGGTGGTGGATGACACGATGACATGAGATGGGTTATGGTGCAGGGATTCGCGATCGGGTCGGCAGCGCTGGTGTCGTTGGCGCTGTTCGGGGCGTACGTGAGCAGGGCGGGAATCGCGAGCGTGGACGTGATCCAGCCGAAGGAGTTCGTGGGGCTGATCGTGGGAGCAATGCTGCCGTACTGGTTTTCGGCGATGACGATGAAGAGCGTGGGGAAGGCGGCGCTGGCGATGGTGGAGGAGGTGCGGAGGCAGTTCAGGACGATCCCGGGGCTGATGGAAGGGACGACGAAGCCGGACTACAAGAGGTGCGTGAAGATATCGACGGACGCGTCGCTGAAGGAGATGATTCCGCCGGGCGCGCTGGTGATGCTGACGCCGCTGATCGTGGGGACGCTGTTCGGCGTGGAGACGCTGGCGGGGCTTTTGGCGGGTGCATTGGTGTCGGGAGTGCAGGTGAGAGGGGTGTGGGATGTGGTTTGGTGAGTGGGGTGACGGAGGTGGGAAAAGCGAAGGGGAGTTGACGGGAGGGGGATGTGTGTGGGGATGTGGCAGATCGCGATATCGGCATCGAACACGGGAGGAGCGTGGGACAACGCGAAGAAGTACATCGAGGCGGGGGCTTCGGAGCACGCGAAGAGTCTGGGGCCGAAGGGGTCAGACGCCCACAAGGCAGCAGTGATCGGGGACACGGTGGGAGACCCGCTGAAGGACACATCGGGACCGTCGTTGAACATATTGATCAAGCTGATGGCTGTGGAGTCGCTGGTGTTCGCACCATTTTTCGCTGCGAACGGTGGATGGCTGTTCCGAGGTTGAGCATTGGTGCTGTTGCGTGTTTTCACTTGCACATAGGCGTACAATGTTCAGGAGTTAAGATTTTGTAGCCTTCTTTCAGGGACTCCTGTGTAATACATTATATTCTCATACCAGTATAAGCTTTTCAGTATTGTAAAGATCAGATGATTTGTTTGGTCAGCACGTGGTGGAGTACAATGGCTATATTCTGTTTGCAGGGCATCTGCTCTCCATTTCTCTGTTTGTGCCGGGATATTTGTAATTTGATCCATTGCCTGAGCGGCGTTCTTTATTTCGTATTTTATATGCTCAATTTATGACAGCTTTTTTTTGAATGGTTGCCGTCGTTGCGAATTTCGTTTCTACCAATCCGAGTTATTCCATTTTGTTTAATGCATTGGGTTTTTTCTGCACTTCCTTTCAGTTCTTAGTTTGATTTCTGTCTGGTACTTGTTTTTGCGAAGTATATTGGAAGTAATTTGTAGTTAGACCTGGTAACCCGTTTAGGTTCAGCATGTTTTTTATGTTTCTTCTGTTGCCATCTCTGAAGTCACCAGCCCCAGCACACAATTTCCATAACATACTTTAAGACGAGTTGTGACCCCTGAAGAGCGCGCCTGGTATTATCTCAAATTGGATCCCACTTGGATTTTTACGTGGGTGAATAATGAATACTTTCAGGTAAAGGTACTGAATAATAACATAATTTTACATGGTGCTCTGTCAGAAGACAATTAGTTTGTTTTAACGGGGCCCCTTCCACAATACTGACGACCTTTACTGTTGCTCTGCCACCTTCAGCAGGCCAATGTCCCTCCATTGCACAGCATTGGAGTCTTGTAGGCGAGTTCTCAATTAACTTGAGTGCATGTTTATCATACCTGTAAGGATGACGGCTGGCTATCACTGTAGGCTCTGCCATGTATTGTAGTCGGACAACCAAAAGAGTACATCTCTTTATCATCCTACTACATGGTGTAGGGCCTCTGCTCCCTTGCCTCTTTATCATTGACCTTGCCTGACTCGATGATCTGTCCTGTGTGTTGCCGAGTTGGCCTGTCATTACATATCCAACCCGCATAACCCATATGGCCAGCTGGCAATCCTCCCCACCCCCCTGGAAAGTCCCGCAAGAATGAAGGCGTCGCCAATTAAACGACAAATTCATGACACTTTTGCAACGGGAAGGAGTGAGGCATGTGACACGCTGTCCTCAGTTTCCCAGACTTTCACGACGCCGAGGAATTGAACAAATTAGTTATGCTGACGTGGAACGAATATGGTCTGATCTGGACGACAGTGAGCTTCCAATGAGAGGGTAGCCACAGCATTTCCAATGATGGGGAGATTTGGCAGCTTGTTTGGCATGTGAGATATTTGTATGCTTTTTGAAGATTGCATAATTTATTTATATCTTCCCACTAAAGGAATTTTGTGTGTGGATTCGCAGTTGTGATAAAATGATTTGGCTTTACCTATTACTAAGGGACCACATGTGACATATAATGTTGATTAGTTTATCATCCAATAAAGAGAATCTTGCCAAAGTAATAAATTAGTGTTTTTTTTGCAACACAAAGACACGTTTTTCATACACAAAGACAGTTGGAAACAAATTTGTTTTATGTTAAATACGTGGTTAGAGAGGAAGGTTTATTTACACATTACATTTTTCTACAGCCCAGACCTCAAATTCCTCATAAGTCTCAACAACATTTGCAACTTCGAAAAAAATATCTAGGACATATGTATTTCCTTCCCAGTAAACATGAAGATGTGTAACACAAGAATTTGGGTCTTTGAAATGTCAGATACACATGAGATGACAAGGCCAGATAAGGACAGAAAAAGAATGAGGGGGGAGGGCTCTGCCGTTCTGGCAGAAATGTTGGGGGAGTTGTTAGTCTGGTCCACCCGATTGCTCTGCCACGTCAGTCCATCGACCTAGCTCTCATTACGACCCTCCGATGGAGGATCTTATGGGTTTTGGGTCCCCCATTCACACACGTTGCTTGTGGTGAGTGGGTGATACTGTGAAACCCTAATCCCTGTTCCCAGAAATGGACCTCTCTTTGTTGGTTATAAAATGCATTAAAAGAACCAATTATGGGCATAATTTTTCGCATATATATATATATATATATTATTTCACAATATTTTTTTATCCTTAATTTTATAAAATTTATATTATAAAGATAAATTTCACTGATATAGAGAACCCTATTTGTGTTGCAAGAACCTCCAAAACCTGTCTCCAAAACCTCTACTTTCTAACAAAATATCTCAAAGTCATTTACTTCTTGAACTTACATTCAATATGTTTGTTAGTAGTATTGTTAGTTGTCATTGTTATGTTATCACTTGATATACATGTGACTAAAAGTTTGATTCTACAAAAGTAAATATGCAAATATGTAAACAGAACCCAATATGTTAACATTTTGGAGCTTTGGTTGTAATAGAAAGGTACCTACCTAGTATATATTATAGTATGAATAAAAATTGTATAATCGTATTTTAGTAAATCCTTAACCTTGTCTAATTATTTAGAAACATTTTTGGTATTAAAGCACATATACATTTAAATATGAATTAGATATTATATTCAAATTTTAGAATTGGAAGTATATCTCTATTTTAATGAAAAAAAAATTATAATATAGAAATAAAGTCGATTATAATTTTAAATATTCTTAAGAAAATTATTATTAAAAATTTATGATTTATGATTAAAAAATATAATTTTTTTAAAAAATAGTTATAATAAAAATCCTTATATATATATATATATATATATATATATATATATCAAGGACAAAAACTTAAAGAATGTAAAAAAAAAACAAGTGAGATATTTCTCAAAGAATGATAAAATAAATAAACAAATAAATTCATAAATTCAAGAAGAAATTAAAATAACTATTGCCAAAGATTAAGAAACTAAAAACTCTTAAAACTAGATTAGAAGCAAGAATAGAGTTGACAAGAGTGATGAAGAATTTCTAATAATATTACCAAACATCAAAAATTTCTTCGAAGGTCATAATACCAAACACACAATGTTTTATTCCATAATTCAATAAATAATATTTTTTGAATTGAATCTATTAATTGTTGATTCTTTATTTCTTTAATACCACAAATATAAAGAAATTACAATCAATAGTAGATGTTAAAATATAATTTTTATTAAACCTCATTTCTTTTATATTAAGAAATTGCTTGAATCTTCATCTTGATTTTGATGGTTGTTGTCAATATAAAATTTTGACCTTCTCTATTGAATTTATAAGATTTTTTGATGACTTCTATGTGTATTCATTAATATCATATCCATGCTAATGTACACGATATTTCAATCTATTTTGAGGATGCCTTAAGTCTAAGACTTCTTTAACTTCAAATTATTGATTGTTTTTTGCTTTTATGAAAAAATGTAGCATTTGTCTTTTTTTTGAAATATTCATTGTCTTGTAAGGCTTAAGAAGAGATACATGGAACATAAGATGTAGCTTCAAACTTTGATAGGTATTATTAATAAGCAAGTAAATTGATTTTTTCATAAATAAAAAATTATCATAGTATATATTCTCATATTATAAGAAAACTTTGCAAATTGACAAAGAATTGTCAAACTATCTTGATAGTGGTTAATAATACATTTCAAATACTATTCCAATACTTGATTCACTTGTTCTATATATACATCAATTTGAAGATGAAAAGCCAAAGATAATTTTATATCCATCTTCAATATTTTTAAAAATATTTTCTAAAATTTTAATATAAATTGGATCTTTTATAATATTTAATATCCTTTGGCAATGTATAATGATAATAAATATTTTCAAATAAAATTTTAGTTATTTTTTCTCTTATAATAGATTTTTTACATAGTATAAAATGTACCATCTTAATAAAACAATCTACTATCATGAATGTAAAGTGAAAAAAGTTTGATATTATAAGATCTTTAATAAAATCCATAGATACAAAAGAACATGGTTGTTTTGATATAGTTAATAGTTAAAAAAAATTTTGCAAGATCAATATCACTGATTTTTAGATTTTGAACAAGTATCACATGATCGTACAAAATGTTCAATTGCCTTTGACATTTGAAGCCACCAAAAAACTTTTTGAAATTAATTTTAAGGTCTTGATGTATTGACAATGTTTTGTAGTTGGAAAGTTATGTAGAGCTTAAAAAAATCTATAATTATGCTTCAACTTTTGAAACATATAAACGTCTTTCAAAATAAAGTAGAGTGTTCTTGAACTCAAACTAAGAAGTATCATGAGATTAAAAAAAAATTACTTAATATAAAAAATAAAAAGATATGAGAAATATTTAATTAGACTTAATTAAAAAATATTAAATTAACAATCAATGTTATTTTTCTTGTTTCAAGAAGAAATTTCTTTTGCTTCATTAAAATTATTTATTGTTGATCCAAAAGTTGCATTTCTTTCTTTAATCATAATAAAAGAATGTCTAAAAATGATATTTTACAAACCTTATTATATGTTTAGTCAATAATTTATATTGAATTTACATCTTGACAAAAACAAGCTCCAACAAGCTTGGCAATGATTTAAAAAAAGTGTTGACATTAAATACTTGAGGTTCTTGTAAATTGTATGAATAGCCGCTAAACTTGAAGCAACTTTTAAATAATAGTGTCATTCTTAAAATCAATCCGTGATTGTAAAAATTTCTTTGTGGTAGATCTTGTAGCTAATCTCTTTTGCTGAAATTTTTCTTAAAATAAAAGCTATTTGATGAAGTTAATTATTTATTCCAATTTATGAGAATATTACACCTAAGACCAAGCTTGACGTATCTATCTCCATAAAAACAATTCTTAGAAAAACCAACACAATATAAGATTGGTGCAAAAATGAAAGTTGTCTTTATAGCTTTAAATATTCTTTTAGCTTTGTTATTCCACTCATTTTTTAAAAAAAATTCAAATGTCTAAGTTGAGGTACAAATTGAAAAAAAAATCTTAATAAAAATCCAAAAGTGATTAAAAAATTCCAAAAAATAATAAACATGCCTTCTTATTCTTCAAATCTTTTAATCTATGATAGTTTAAACTTTCTTAGAACTCATCATATAACTATCATTTGAAATGATGTATCTTAAAAATTCAACTTAAATAATATAAAATACACACTTCTTCATCTTGGAATATAATCTTACATCTAAAAGTTTTTGTAACATATAAAAAACATGAAGTTTATATTATTTTATGTTTTTAGAGTAGATTATATTGTTATTTAGATAACACATGATAAAATCATTTGAAAACTCTTAAATAAAATCATTCATTAAATGTTAAAAAAATAGCTAGTACATTTTAGAGTCCAAAAGGCATGACATTATATTCAAAATGCTCATACTTGGTTTGAAATTTTGTCTTCTATTTATCTCTTTCTTGAGTATATATTAGATTACATTCTCTTTATAAAAAAAATTTATATAGATCTTTATTTGATTCAATTGATTATGAAGTCTAGACATCAAAGATAGAGTATATCAATTTTTG
Source organism: Physcomitrium patens (assembly GCF_059467195.1). NCBI lineage: Eukaryota > Viridiplantae > Streptophyta > Bryopsida > Funariales > Funariaceae > Physcomitrium > Physcomitrium patens. The sequence goes on from NC_143410.1 coordinate 1,664,278, forward strand.
ATGGTAATTTTCTTTAGCCTTCAATAATCTACATATATTCATAGTAATCTTTTTTTTTTTTTTTTCAAAAATAAAATAAGAGCTTGTAAAGATTTTGAATGGTATATGAAGTTCTTAGTGAGGTACTTATCAATATATCCTCTAAATGCAACCAACTTGATTTATAATAAGCTATAGATTAATTGAAATAAAAATTGAGGTCCTTCATAAAGATCAATTGTGTAATTATTAAAGTGATGCTTTGAAAGATTATTTGCATTTTTTCTCTTAAAAACGTCTCAATAAGCTTGGTACTAAATTAGAATGTTACTTAAAGTCTTTCTACTAACAAAAATTAGTGTAGCATAAATAATAATAATAAAAAAAAACCCTTTATTTTGAAGCCTAAATAAAAGTTCTTATACCTATTAATAAGCATTTGGTTGTACTAAACTTATAACTTTTTTCTACAATAAGAAGAATCAAGGTTATGGTATGAAAAAATCAAATACTACAAGAAATATAATCTATTTGAATATTTTAATTTTTAAGCTATAATAAACCTAACATGATTAGATTAAAAAAAATCTAATTATTTTGAATATTTTGAAGGTATTATAACTATTAGTTGCTACATCTAAAAGAAAAATTTTATGAATAATATTTTTAGATAAAAATAGTTGACCATCTATTATATGACTCTCAAATATTAAGTCAATCAATTAGCTTTGTTATCACATGAGAGAATTAGCTCTTTGCATTTCAATTTGAAAGTTGTAAAAGTAGACTTCATTATTTTTATAATTTAATTACAACAACTATACCTTATCAACATATACATTTGGAAGTAGATGACATGCAAATTGATATAGTAAGTTTTAAACCACTCAATGAGCAAAAAAAGTTTAATTATTGTCAAGAAGGATTGTACTTGTAATATAAAAAATCTTAGCACAATATTCAACATTGTCCAAAAAAGTGACATAACCACAAAATAAGATAGACATACAATATTGTACCTTATATTATAATTTGTAAAAAAAATGGCTAATGAATGCAACATCATTCCTCTTAATATGAATTGCAAGTTGTTAAAATTATAAAGCATATAAGATTATTGATTAATTTTTTATTACAAAATATAAATTTTATTAGTTTTAATATAAATTACATCATATTTTCTATATATAGATCAAAAATTTTCTAAAAAAAGCCTCTAAATTTTTTAATATGAGATCATATTATTCAAAAAAAAAAATTATTATAAATTAGAACTTGTAAATAATTTTTTAATAAATGTGATTTATAATCTTAGAATTGGATAGCTTTGAGGTTGAAGTTCAATTACTAGTTGTATTTGATTGATAAATCCTTGAAACTTTCATTTTATATCATCAAACTTCCTATGCAAGGCAACTCTTAGTTTTCAAATGCTTAAACAATGTTCTACTATATACAAAGTAATGTGATTTGGTGTAGATGTCAAAGGAGTTTTATTCAACATATATCTTCACATCTTCTCAATCATGTTGCTCTTTGTTGTTATAAATTAAGTTAACGCATTGCAAGTATAAACTCTTTCATTTATTCTTATATTATTGTTATTTTATTTTTTTATTTCAACAAGTATTGTCATAATAAGTCAATAAAAAAGAACATGTCTAATGTCACTTGAGATGAATAGAAAAGAAGAATAAAAAAATAAAATAAAAAATAATATTAATTTAAAAATAGGTCAATAAAAATAATAAAAATAAAATAAAAATATATATTCAAGATAAAATTAGAATGGATATTATTAAAAGATAAAAAAACTATAGACTCTTGAAATTAAACTAGAAGCAAAAAAAGAGTGGACACGAGTGAGGAAGACTTCATTCTTCACTCTATATGTATTATTTAACTATGAGCTACATAGCAATGTTCTACATGATCTCAAACATATGCCTAATTTAATACACATATGTCTAATTTGCAAGACAAGCTTCGTATATGTGTGCCAAATGTACAAGTAGCTAACATATGCAATACATGGTTATAATCATATATATATATATATATATATATATATAATCTAAATATGAAATATTGGATAGAAAGTAATTTTAGATATATTTGATAATATTACGTGGAATAATTTTTTAGAAGTTTTATAAACGTGAATTTGATCTTATATGAGTTTATAGTCAATTGATAGATTAAAAACTTATCCAACATGTTGACCACATATTACATATATTAGCAACTTGTAATATAAGTTAGCCATATGGCACACATATAAGAAACTTGTCTTATAAGTTAAACATGTGTTTTATAATTTGGACATGTATTGGAGGTCCAATAGAAAGTTATCACATAGCTTCTAGTTAGATAGTATATATGGAGGTAAGATTAAAGTTTTCTTCATTCTTGTCAATGTCTTTCTTGTTTTTACTTTTGATACAAGAGTTTCTAGTCTTTTTAACTTTAGCAATAGCCATTCTAATTTTAATATTATATTATTTTTGAATAAATATCTACTCTTTTGAATGACATAAGAGTGTATTAAGGTTTTTATTTTTTGTGGTTGTCAAAGATATAAATAAATATTTATATGATTTATATGCTTGACAACTACCTTGTTAGGAAAGTTTTCAACCTATTAATCACATGTAGACACATATAAATGCAAAGTCACTTCTATGAAGCTTCTAAAAAGCTGATTCACAAAATACTATGAAATTTATTTATTTTTATCTACTTCTACATATTTATTTTATATAGATTATTTTTAAAATAAATATGTATATTAATGATAATACATACATACATACATATACATAAAAATATAAAAAAATATAAAAAAATTGAATGCTATATAATTTTGATAAATACACAATTTAGATTTTTTTTAAAAAAAACATTATAATAAGTATAAATCTTTCATAATTCCATGAATTTTATGTCTTATTAAATCATAACAAAAGATGTCAAATACATATATATATATATATATATATATATGAAGTCAATTTAAAATTATATTATTTTTAAAATAATTGATATATCAATATATTCAATTTTATATTTATTAAAGTCAAAAAAATAATTCAAATCTCTACAATGTAATGGTACTTAATAAAACCTTAAATATTTCCATTTTGTATTCATTGGTGTATATAAATTAGTTTTAAAATTTAAAATTAAATACACGAATATAAATTTAGATTTTTTTATTTTTATATTTTTTTTATTTTACATGTAAAGTTATAAATTGATAAATAAGAAATAATTTATATATAAAACTTTTGAATACTTTACTTAGCTATAATTTTTCTTTTAAGTAGGTATGTTATAAAGAAAATATAAAAGAGGATGATTTCTATGTATAATTTTTAAAGTTTTGTGGATTTTAAAAATTACTAAAATTTAAGCTTGTGGTTTATTCGTCGTTTAAGCTTTCGTCAATATGTTCTCAACTTTCTTTGTTGCAACCTCAACCATATTGCTTTGATTTCAAGAATTTTGTAATTCCTTGTTTTATTTATTTTATTATATATTAAAAATATAAAAAAAAATAAAAATTCCTCCAAATAATATATATATATATATATATGTAATTATTTTGATTCTACTTGAAAATATCTAAATATATATCATATGAATTGTTGGGATTACATAAAAATAAACATGTTATATTTTCAACATATGTTTACATAGTCATTTAAAGTATATTGAAAATTAAAAAAATAAAAACATGTTATTGTTATAAGTACAAGTTTCTATCAATAATATCAATCAAATAAAACATAATAAAAGCCAAAAAATGATTGGTGGAAAAAAGATACTTATAACTTTTTAGATTGATACAAAGAAAGGGTTTTTTATGCCCAAATTGTAATGGCTGAATAAAACTACATCCTTCATGAAATGTAAGAAGACATAAAATTTAGTAAATAACTTTACAATACTTTGATAATCTATTTATTTATGATTTCACCAATAAAATTAAAATAATTCATTGTAATATATATATTTTTTATTATATAAATACACCACAAAAATGAAATAATAATAAATTGAATTAGTTTGTAGTGGCTATACTATACATGTAAATTCTATTTAAAATCTATTAATAAAAATAACAATCCCACAAGGATTAGACCTCATTGGCCACCATGCACTTACCACCACATGCACCACAAGCTGTAGTTCATGTACTCATTTAAAACTCGAGCTACACATACAACAAGAAAGAATTTCACGTCACCTAAATGTCACTTCAAGTATAACATTCACAATTACAAAGTTTGGCTATTGCTAAAGCGTCCAAATTAGTACCACATTAGTAACTTGCACTCTGATGCTTCTGGCTCTTGGATTTCGCTGCAGAGTGTGATTTTTTTAGTGGCAAGTCCACTCATCCATACAAAATTGCATGCAGAGCCTCGACGGGCATCGTTTTAGTGACACTCCACTTCCATGTCCCCGTCAGTATTCAAACGCTGCAAAAGTGCCTCCGTGTTGAATCTCTAAGAAGAAGAAAACTATGTGGCAGGCAACCCGGGAGTGTAGCTATCCACGCCAAGTTTCGCGCTACGCTAAGCTCTCACGCTCGTCCAATTTGCTCCCTTTCGGAACTTGCAGATTCATGCTCCATATCGCTGACTGAGCATGAATTTCAAGCTCTCCCTCCACGCTGTAGGTTGTGGGTACCATCGCTGATGCAGGAGCGCCGAGCTCAAGCATCCCAGACACCACTAGTCCTTTCCTCTTGCCGTCAGCGACATCTTGCATTCTTTTTTTGGATGTTATCACTGTTGCAAGCGCATCGCATCGCATCGCATCGCATCGCATCATCAAAACATGTGCTTCAGAAGTGATCTTCATCGCAAGGCTGAGACCGCAGTCGCAAGTTCGCCAGGGAGGCATATTTGCAACCCCAAACTCTCCATCTCGGAATATGTCGATTCGGAGCATACGAAGACTCCGCGATTTTAATGGGGGGACGTCGAGACGAGATCCCGCCGCCGTCTCATTCTTCTCCCTGCTTGTTTCTGATTGATTTTTAGAAATGGAAAGTCGGTTTCAGAGTTTTAGTACCAATCTGAGTGTGTGTGATGATGGGTTGAAATTTCAATGACCAAAAAAATCCAAATGATTTATGAAGTGCAGTGTACGAGTTCAAGGATTTGTCTACATGTTTACATCTTATAAACCAAGGTTTGTCAAGCGACAATTTTCACAATGTGCTAGTCCGTTTAAAATATAGAAATGATTAAATTTTTTGATAAAATAAATCTTTGGTTAATACACACAAAAGAAATAAATATTAATAATCTCGGGACACATAGTGTTTTGATTGTATTTTGAGAAGGAATTAATTGTACATCATTACTTGGTGGATAAAATGTGAATGAAGTAAAATCCTATCAAAGCTTTTTGTTGCTTCGTCAAGTAACACAAGGATGATTGATTCACTGCAATAATATAAATGACACATCATTAACGAATGTTATCAAATTGAGAGTGTGTGTTTCGTCTCTTCTATTTTTGTGTTAATTCTTCCAGATTCTTTTAACAAAAACCTTGGAAACCCAAAAGCTTGTAAACAATTAGCTCTCTTGTGAGGGCCAACTGGTGGGGGTCACGTGGAGGACAATAATTCAAGCCAACTATGTGTTACCACACTATTATACATATATATGTATATATACATTATATATATAATATGGAGTGGGCTTCAGGGGGGCATGAGCATTCTGACATCGAAGGCCACACAAGACTATCATGCAGAGCCTTGTAAGTGTTAGAAGAGAAAGAGGGAGACGAGAAAGATGGCTCCATTATTGGAGGAGAAGGAGCTCTCCTCCCTGCAGGGTTGGTGGCAGGCTTCTATTGCCAGCCAGGATGGCACGATCTCTTACCCACGGGTTTGGGGTCGATACCCCCCATTACCACCTCCCCTCACATCAAGTGATCAAAACCTAGGTGGGTTCCAAATTTGGAAGGACCGCAGCATTTAGTCTAACATGACCGTTCCATTCTCTGGGTGAATGTGTTACCGTATGTAGGTATATATATATATATATATATATATGTATATATCGAAGCAAGCAAACAAAGAAACAATGAAGTCTTGATTGCAGGATTGTGAGGGTGACCTCGGTGGGATCAGCTTAACGGTTATGTTTATTTGTTTGAATGATTTTGTAAAAAAAACGTTAGTTAGCAACCGAATTGGAAAATTACATACCAATGAAAGAGGGAACTGAGCTGCACGACTGAGTGTCTCACGCCTATTATATAAATCAATCACGAACCGTGTGGAATTAGTACACCGCTACTTCTAATGAATTAATGTCTGTGGTCGACGTTTATCAGAGTCAATATTCGACAGGGTTGAATACATCAACATCTTGGTGAGTCCATAGAAAAAAAAATTCCATTAGAAATCATACACGTTGTTGCATATCAACTGTTTATTGAATTTATTTTTCTCGACAGAACCGCTACATTGCTGAATAATACATTGGTCGAGAAGGTTGACGAGAGTAAGCAAACTTATCCCCGGTGCCGAGTCATCCCCTGCACCATTAGGCTCGGGCCGCGGCTGCAACCGAACCAGAACAATACAATTCATCCATCCCGCACGCAGTGATAGTGGCTAATTCCGGACCTACCTCTGAGTCTCCTACCATACCTATCCTAGTACAGGTACGACTCTGAAAAGGGGAGGGTAGGAGCCGAAGCTGGCAACAGAACTTGAGGTGGGAGACTAAGAGGGGGTGGGCTTCTGGTGTCTGCTGTGTAACAATTCGCGTCCGCCATAGCCATCGTCTCACTGAGAAGCAGTGAATCGCTGAACGCACGTCGCCATGGTACTTGGAACGACGTTCGTGCTGGCCTTCGTGCCAGCATCTGCCGTCGTCGGCATTTTGTTTGCCCTCTCACAGTGGTACATTGTTTCCAAGATCTCTGTTGGCCGGAAACCCGTCTCCAACAATGGCTACATGCACGTGGACGAAGATGGCATCGATAACTCCAGCGTAGATGAGAAGGTCGCTGAGATTCAGTCCGCCATATCTGAGGGTAAGTTTTAGATCTATCAGCTCTCTGTGGTAGTGGCGACGCCTTGAGGTTCTTGCCGTATTGCGAAGGAGTCTATCTCAGTTTTAGATCATAGCTCTTATTGTTGTGCTTCGTGTTAAGGGTATGTCGAGTGCGTTCAAATACTGCATTCATTGCAGTTACACTCTACGAAATGGCTCGAACAGCTAATGCCAGGCTTGGATTTATTTTTTGCTGTCGATTGTCGTTTACGCCTTGCTAAGAATTGATTTCTCGAATATTTTAGCAGAACCAAGGATGTGAGAAATTCTTAAACGGTAATTTTATGATAGAGACTTATTCGTCATTTTCGCCTTTGGAGGATACAGCAGAAGGTGAAAATCTTCAATATGGATTGAGGAACTGAACTACGGTCAGATTTACAAATGTTTACGCTTCTTCACTTATACAGTCATCGTCGTACGTTGCATTCTGAATGTCCGTGGCACGGTACATTTCATAATGCAAGCTACGGAAACGGCCAGTATTAGGTTATATTTCGTACCGCTTTCGCCATCCCCTGAATAGCCGGGACCGAACAAACACACTTAAATCAGCTCGTGAAATGTGTAGATGCTTGTGATGCGCAGGTTACACATAGTCAAGGTAATAAGTAAAGACACCTATCCTTCCAATACCAAGGCGTAATGTTAACGCCCAAAATTAGTAAATAAGCATTGCTTAGTAATTTTCCCGAATATACAATATGTTTTCCTTCAGAAACTTGCAATACCCACTCCGAATCAGCAGTGGATATGTGTGAACGGTACTCTAGTGGTAGAATGACTTCAACACTCTCAGTGACTAAAAGAGACATTTGAAATTTGTCCTCGCAGGTTCCGAGGCGTTCTTGACGACAATGTACACGTACTTGGCAATCTTCATGGGGTTGTTCTCCGTGATCATCTTCGTGTTCCTTGCCTCCGTGGGCGGGTTCAGCTTCGATAGGCAGCCATGCGACTACGACCAGACGAAGTCGTGCCCTTCGTCCATTGCGAGTGCTTTCTTCAGCACTGTGGCGTTCATTCTGGGAGCACTGACGTCGACGCTGTCCGGGTACTTGGGGATGAAGATCGCGACGTACGCGAACGCTCGGACGACCCTGGAGGCCCGCAAGGGTGTGGGGAAGGCGTTCGCGATCGCGTTCCGGTCGGGAGCCGTGATGGGATTCCTGCTGGCTGCGAACGGTTTGCTTGTGCTGTTTTTGACGATTTTGGTGTTCAAGTTGTACTTCGGCGACGACTGGGTTGGTCTGTACGAGGCCATCACCGGGTACGGTCTGGGAGGATCTTCGGTGGCCCTGTTCGGGCGCGTGGGAGGAGGAATCTACACGAAGGCGGCGGACGTGGGCGCGGACTTGGTGGGGAAGGTGGAGCAGAACATCCCCGAGGACGACCCCAGGAACCCGGCGGTGAGTGGGCGGAAGTGCGTGGTGGTTTGGGAGGGGAGGGGATGGTGGGGAGTGGGAGTTGTATTGGGAGGAGCTGACATGACATGGGGGTGGTGAGGATGGCAGGTGATTGCGGACAACGTGGGAGACAATGTGGGAGACATCGCGGGAATGGGCGCGGACCTGTTCGGGTCATTCGCTGAGTCGACGTGCGCGGCGTTGGTGGTGTCATCGATCTCGTCGTTCGGGAACGACAAGAACTTCGTGGCGATGTGCTTCCCTCTGCTGATCAGCTCGGCGGGTATTTTGGTGTGTTTGTTGACGACGTTGGTGGCGACGGACATAATGAGCGTGAAGGGAGTGAAGGAGATCGAGCCGACGCTGAAGAGGCAGTTGGTGATCTCGACGGTGCTGATGACGGTGGCGATATTTTTGATATCGTGGTTCGGGCTGCCGGAGACGTTCACGATCAACGTGGTGGGGCACGAGGCGAAGGTGGTGAAGAACTGGCACATATTTTTCTGCGTGGGATCGGGTCTGTGGGCTGGGCTGATCATCGGGTTCGTGACGGAGTACTTCACCAGCAACGCGTACACGTAAGTGGCGGGGTGGTGGTGGTGGTGGTGGTAATGGTGGTTAGAGGAGGAGGATGGGGAGTGACATGGTTGGATGGGGAGGGGTGTGCAGGCCTGTGCAAGACGTGGCGGACTCGTGCAGGACGGGAGCGGCGACGAACATCATCTTCGGGCTGGCGCTGGGATACAAGTCGGTGATAGTGCCGGTGTTTGCGATCGCGGTGGCGATCTATTTGAGTTTCAGTTTGGCGGCGATGTACGGGATCGCGGTGGCTGCGTTGGGAATGCTGAGCACACTGGCGACGGGTCTGGCGATCGACGCGTACGGTCCGATCAGTGACAATGCGGGAGGTATCGCGGAGATGGCGGGAATGAGCCACGAGGTTCGGGAGAGGACGGACGCTCTGGACGCGGCCGGGAACACGACGGCAGCGATCGGGAAGGTGAGCGGAGGGGGTCGCGTGGAGGTGTAGGATGTGTGTGTTTGAAGTTGGGATGAGTTGGAGGATGAGGAGGTGGTGGATGACACGATGACATGAGATGGGTTATGGTGCAGGGATTCGCGATCGGGTCGGCAGCGCTGGTGTCGTTGGCGCTGTTCGGGGCGTACGTGAGCAGGGCGGGAATCGCGAGCGTGGACGTGATCCAGCCGAAGGAGTTCGTGGGGCTGATCGTGGGAGCAATGCTGCCGTACTGGTTTTCGGCGATGACGATGAAGAGCGTGGGGAAGGCGGCGCTGGCGATGGTGGAGGAGGTGCGGAGGCAGTTCAGGACGATCCCGGGGCTGATGGAAGGGACGACGAAGCCGGACTACAAGAGGTGCGTGAAGATATCGACGGACGCGTCGCTGAAGGAGATGATTCCGCCGGGCGCGCTGGTGATGCTGACGCCGCTGATCGTGGGGACGCTGTTCGGCGTGGAGACGCTGGCGGGGCTTTTGGCGGGTGCATTGGTGTCGGGAGTGCAGGTGAGAGGGGTGTGGGATGTGGTTTGGTGAGTGGGGTGACGGAGGTGGGAAAAGCGAAGGGGAGTTGACGGGAGGGGGATGTGTGTGGGGATGTGGCAGATCGCGATATCGGCATCGAACACGGGAGGAGCGTGGGACAACGCGAAGAAGTACATCGAGGCGGGGGCTTCGGAGCACGCGAAGAGTCTGGGGCCGAAGGGGTCAGACGCCCACAAGGCAGCAGTGATCGGGGACACGGTGGGAGACCCGCTGAAGGACACATCGGGACCGTCGTTGAACATATTGATCAAGCTGATGGCTGTGGAGTCGCTGGTGTTCGCACCATTTTTCGCTGCGAACGGTGGATGGCTGTTCAGGCAGTAGAGCGGGGATGGAGGGAAGGGGAGTTATGGGGGAGATGGGTGGAGGGAGGGGTTAGAGTAGCGGTAGTTGTGAAGTGGTTTGGGATGATTTTGAAGTGCAAGGGCACAATCACGCATCATTTTTTTGTAGTTGCAATGACTCTGTTTGGAAACAGTTGATTTGTTAGTATATTGCTAGGTGCCGGAGCAGTAGTATGGTTGTTGTTTGAGTTGATTTATTACTTTTGTGTAGCAACCCTTGCGAATGTGCAATTGTGGGGTTGCCCTTCGATCTCCTTTCTTCTGCCTGGATTGGTCGAGTGATGCCGATTTCTTTCAAATTCGACTTTGTCTTATTATGAATCGAATTTATTAATTTTTGCTTAGAACGAATTAAACTGCGGTGTTTTTGTTTTGATTGATGTTTTTTTTGGATGTCAGTTTCGTTTTTTGATAGTTGTGTTTGCTGTGTTCTGCTACGTTACCACAGCAGTCGTTGTTTTGATCTGAAGGCGCAACCTCATACCTGTGATGTGATTGTGTTGCATCGTACAGTTCTAGAGCATACTTTTCGGGGTAGAGTCTAGCGTCTCTGTCGTTGACTCAATGCTGGATGTTTTTGTTTTTGGTGTCACAGGTTAGGTGTGGATTTTGTTTTTTCCTCTGTTGATCACGAGGTTCTTGCATGGACATTCCTCATCAGTGCGAATAAAGTTCCTTATTTATGCATGAGAGAATTCTCCGTGGCTTTTGTGGTTCAGTCATTTGTTATCCTCTCTCACTTGTCAGGTTCGAATTCCATTCGACTCTGAAATTGGTTTGCTGGAAAAGTAACCTTGGCAATGAACAGTCACCAATCATGGATGCATCTAAAATATTATGTTTTTGGATCTGAGGTATGCAACATGTTATATACCATTACACTTGTGATGAATAGAAACTCTATACCCTAATCCTAAAACCTGGTTAAAAATGAGGATGCTGTTCCAGATTCGGCAAGGTGCATCCTGGATTCCCTAGTGAAATGAAACAAATCTGCTTTAGAAACTAGTCTTCAATAGTCATTTTGGCATGCTTAGACGAACTGGAGTGTAGCTTTTGCCTCCTTTCATGAGTGCTCCGCTTCTAATTGTTATACTGTATAACTAACGTCTACAAGTATGACACGTGAATTGCTCTGGGTAGCACAATTTAATTAAGAATGCCTCCCAAACAGATTGAATATGCTGTTGGATCATAGAACGTCATTAAAGGAAAAGGATATGAAGTTCTGGCGGGGATTGGTGTAATGGGATTGTCGATCTAAACCCAACTTTCTAGGGCACCAGTTTCTGCTTGAAGTTTAGAGAGAGCTCATTTCAAATTAACAGCTAGTATTCTAAATTTGAGGTGGATCTTTCTGATTGGTTAAAGATAGTAAATCCTTGGGTTTATTATCATGATGGTGATGTTGTTTGTCTTTAATCTCTCTTTTGTAAACATCTAATGTAAACAAAATGAATAGAGGAGATTATGAGATCTATCATTCTCTTGAGATTTTTCAAAAAGAAGCATTATCCACTACAATTAGGACTTTATTTCTTCATATTTCAAGGAGTCCTATTGCTCAAGAGATATCAACTATTAAATTTTGAGATGGATAAAAATCAAGAAACCTTACTTAATTGGATTTCTTAAAGAAAAATCACCATAATTGTTGTAAGATAAAAATACATGTCAAACATATTTTTGCTAACCCTACAAAAATATTATTGTTATTTAGAATTTGCATCACAATTTCTTTAAGAATGAACTAATTTATAAATAAATAAAGATGTAATTAAAAAAATTATGTAAAAATTACCAATTTCAATATAACTATTGAAAAGTAGAAAACTTATGGATTAAGTTTCAATGGCTACATAGCTAATCTTTAGGAATCTATAGATTTAATCTTTTTTTAAGAATATTTAAAGAAATTTCTTGAACAAGATATTATCTATCTAATATGTTCTACATACTCCTATTTATTTATATTTTCTTAAATAATATAGATTTTTATTACATTAATTTGTCTCTCTTTCCTTTCCCTCTATCTTTTAGAGATAAGTTTTAAGATGAGTAATTAAATTATTTCATAAATTGATGAAGTCCAAAATATATTGAATAATATTAGTAACAAATTTCAATTTTTTTTTTGCACAAAGATAGTTGATAGGGCTCTTTAGCCATCAATAATGTTTTATATCAAGACAAGATGATTGTTCAATTATATGATTATTGTTGAGGCTTTTATAAATATCTTCAAACAACATATTTTGCATGACATTAGATACAATAGCCACCTTTAATAGTATCACTAAGCAACAAGTGTCTCTTTTGGAATTATGCTATTATACATGTTATATTTTGCAATGTATTTAAAAATAGACATATCTCTTTTAAGAACCTCTATTTCAATTATGAAGTCTTGAAGGTTAAAATAATCTTTTTTCATGCCAAAAGTTATCAAATCATAATTTTTTGGATGAATGTTAGACTATTGGTTCTTTATTTTGCAAAGGAGTTCTAAAGCTTGAACCTTAGTTATATTCCTCCATGTTTTATATCAACTTGTAGTTAATAATTGTTCTTTTGATTTTATTAATATGTTGGATGAAAAACAAAAGCAAATTCTGATATATTTGTAAGACTATCACATGGTTCTTGTGTGCATTTTTTAATATAATTATGACTCCAATGTACAAGATTTTCTAATTTATTTTTTGTACTACTTTAAATCTAAGACTTTTTTGATTCAAATTCTTTGATGTTATCTATTTTAATATGAGATGGTGGTAATTACATTCTTTCTAATATTTTAATTATAATATAAGCTTTAAAAGATACACATATAATATGTGGTGTGTGAAAGACATGAATTACAATAAAATCTTGAAGAAATAATACATTCATATCTTATTAAATAAGAAAGAAAGTAAAAAAATTAAAAAAATAAAAAATTATAAGATGGAAAATAATAAGAATAGCTATTAACAAATAAAAAGAAACTAGAGAGTTTGGATCTTATAATAGAATAAAAAAAGTTTTAGCAAGAGTAAAGGAGACCTCATTTTTTTTTATCTCTCTTTCTTTCTATATATATATTTGCTACTAAAAAGGCCACATAGTTGCCTAAACAAGTGATCAACATGTAATCTACTTAGTAAGCCAACATGTAACAAACTTGTCAAGACAAGTGACCAACATGTGACTAATATACTTCTATTTATTTCAACAATGTCGTATTGTAACTTTGCTAATGGATGAAAGAGAATATATATATATATATATATATATATATATATATTAGAAGATCTTATTTCAAAATATTGTAGCAAATTACCTTGAAAATATAGATAATAGTTAAGGAGGTAATTAAACTAAAAAGTGATAATATTATCTTTGTAAAAAATAGACTTTTATTCACTTTATAAGACTATAAACAAGACAAAAAAAAAATAGAATAAAAAATTAGTATTACAAGTATCTTAAAGTAGCAATAAATAATAGATTCTAATAAAATTTATCTAAAAAAATTAGATGTTGATATTAGGAGAGGACTAGTTATGATCTTGGATCAAAATCAAATCTTAAGGTATAAAATTGTATCTTTGTAAGAAATTGAGTCTTTTTTTGTTAAATTAAGAATAAAATTCAAAAAAAAAATAAGAGAGAAATTCTTAGAGCATTTGGTATGAGTGATTTGAGTTTATAATGAATTTATAAGAGTTTTTTAAAGTTAAGGATGTTTTGGAGTGACTTTGATTTTTGTAAAATAGATAAGAGTCTCTACTTTGGAGCATTTTGTGAGATTTGTAGTATGCCTACAAGTAAACATTTGCATGTTTGTAACTATAATTATATTCAATTTTTGTTGTATATTTAAGCTTAATCAAATAATTCAATAAAAGGCTATTGAAATTCAAGTGAATTGAGGTCTTTAAAATCAAAGTTTAGAGGGTAAGTAAGAATTTATAAGATTTATAATAATCCGCCAATTGGATTGAGATCAAATTTAGTGCAACAGTAACAAACTTAATTTCCAACAAGTAAAAAAATTGAGAAAAAAAAATTAACAATGAAAATAAGAAATATTAGTACCAATTTCAAATTTTTTGTAGGATTTAGTTAATATTTTATAAGATTTGTTTTATGAATTTATTAGAAATTTTTCAAAGTTTTATTATGATTTCTTTAAGATTAGATTGGGATTTTTTTAGGATTTGATAAGAGCTTAATTATAATTTGTTTGAGATTTTTTTATAATTTTATTCGATTTTCATTAAGGTTCAGTTAAGATTTAATTAAGATTTGGTTTAAGTTCGATTTGGATTTTATTAGGGATTTTTAAAAAATTTGGTTAAATTTTGATTGGAATTTTATTAATATTTCTTTAGGGAATGGTTACGATTTTTTTAGGATTTGATTAGGATTATTTAAAATTTATTAAGTTTTAATTAAATTTACTTAAAATTTGTTAGAAATTTACTAGGATTTGATTAGAAATTTATGAGATTTGATTAAGATTTGACAAGGATTTGGTTTAGATTTAATTAAAGTATATTTAAATTTATTAAAAATTATTTAGAATTATTTATAGTTTGATAAGATATATCTTAGATTTTTTAAGATTAATAACATGTACTCAATATAATTGGAAGCTTACTTAGGTTATTCAAAGTTGCTAAAGGGTGTTTCTAAATACCTTGTGTATTTTTTAGAATTGTGAATTAATCTTTAAGGTAAGATCAAATCCTTCTACAACTAAGTATCAAGTGCATTCTTGGATTAGTATTCATGTAGCTTAAAAATGTATACACTAATATTAATAAAAATAAATAGAATTAAATATAAATAAATAAAAATAAATAAATTTGATAATTTCTTATAAACAAAATTTTTAGAAGCTTTACAAACGTAATTTAATTCTTTTTAGTATTTAAAAGTGATTAATACATTAAAAACTTAGTTAATAAGTTGGTAGCATGTTATTCATATTTACTTAATTTATAAATTGTCTATATATTACATCTATTGATCACTTATTATATAAGTGTGAAGAACAAAATTTTAAAGAATGTAAATAAAAAAATGAAATATTTTTCAAATAAATATTATATATATATATATATATATATATATATATATATATATATATTCAAGAAGAAATTGGAATGGCTATTCTTAAAGACTAGATAACTAAAAATTCTTGAACCTAGACTAGAAACAAGAAAAGAATTAACAAGTTTGAAAAAGATTTTACTCAAGTTCTTATATATACTATCTAATTAGGAGCTATGTGGCAACAATCTATAGAACTTCTAACATATATTCAATTAGTAAGACACATATTTAATTTGAAAGACGAGCTTCATATATGTATGCCACAATTTCAACTTATATCACAAGTGGTCTACTTGTTAACAAAGATTTTAATCCACCAATCACTTATATATATATATATATATATATATATATATATAAAGATAAAATTGCATTTATGAAGCTTTTAAAAAACTTCTCCTCAAGATATTATCAAATTTATCTACTTACTTCTATCTACTCATATTGTGTCACGGACATAATCATGTAAGCTAGTAATTATATATAAAAATAGGTAGAAATAAGTAAAAGTAGGTAAAAGTAAGTTAATTCTATAGTATTTAATATGGAAGCTTTCTAGAAGCTTCATAGACACTGCTTTGATTTCATAGGTGTCTTTAATTGACTTTTTGGATTAAAAACGTGTTTAACAAGTTGGCCATGTGCCACACATGTTGTTAGCTTGAAGATCAAGCTAACTATGTGGCCCACACGTAGAAAAACTTCCCTTGTAAATCAAGGCATGTGTCCTACAAAGTCAACACATATTGGAGGTCCTATAGAACGTTGCCACGTAGCTCTTAGTTTGATAGTATATATAGAGACAAGAGTGAAGCCTTCTTCACTCTTGTCAACTCCTTTCTTGCTTCTAGTCTAGTTTCAAGGATCTCTAGTTTTCTTGTCTTTTGACAATAGCCATTTCAGTTTTTCTTTCAGTATATATCCTTGTTTATATATATTTTGTTACCTCTCTTTGAGTGAAGGCTCACTTGTGTGAATTATTTTTTCATCAAGTTCTTGTCCTTGACAGATTGATAAGAGTACACTTGTAATATCAAAGCTTTGTCTAATCTTGATTAAGAGTGGATTACCCCTTTTTCTTGATAAGATATAAGCATATTAGAAGTTGTGGATTACCATCTTCTAAATTGATATTGTCCTTAGTATTTTCTTTGTTCTCAAGTCCTTTTTTCTATTTGTCTTGAGTGATATTAGACATCTCCTCTCTTCTAAGTATTATCATGGCACAACTTGTTGAAATGAAGAGTGCAATGGCACAAATGCAAGAACAATTGAGGGAGTTAATACTTGCGATGCATCGACTCAATTTACCACCACAAGAAGCAACAAGATTGGCAAGAAGTGAAAATATAGCAATGGTTAGAGCTGCTTCAACATCTGCACCAAACCATGTCCTTTCTCTTATGGTGGAACGTCCTTCAAATGTTAGAGAACCAAGAATTGCCCTACTTGAGGAGTTTGATGGCACCAGATCCAAGTTTCAAGGATTTATCAATCAAGTGCAACTTGTGATTGAACTTCAACCCCAAAGCTATTCAACTCCAGGATCGCAAGTTAGATTCATTGGTACGCTTCTTTCAGGTTCAGCACTATCATGGTTTTCATCTTTTCTTGAATGATGAGATCCAATATTGGATAATCTAGAGGCTTTTTTGGCGGAGTTTCGATCCATGTATAGAGAACATGATGCAATTCGTGTTGCAACCAATAAGATCCGTATTTTACGACAAGGCAATCGATCAGTAACCTTATATGCTTCACAATTTTGACAACTTGCAACTGATATCAAGTGGGATGATGCTGCACTTATTAGCCAATTTCTCTATGGATTACAATATGAGGTAAGAACATTAATGCTCAACTTACCTCATCTTCAAATATTGAGTCAAGCAATTGACTTTGTTGTGAAGTGCGACAATCATCTTTTTGAATTTCGATCTGAGAACCGTACAAGTCGACCTCAACGTTACTATAATTCATTGGCAACACCAACACCTCTTCAACACATACATTCAGAAGTAGAGGATATGCAAATTGATGCAGTACGTTTCAAACCTCTTATTGAGCAAGAAAAGACTTATCGTCGTCAAGAAGGATTATATTTATATTGTGGAGAACCAAAGCACACTGCTCAACATTCTCCAAAGAATCGACGTAATTACAAAATGAGGAGTATGGCTGTGAAAGAAGACAATATGTTGGAAAACGAGTTTATCCAGCTACAATAGGGACCGTGCCGCTGGAACCTTGCACAACATCTAGTAAAGGTCATATTCTCTCCTCAGAGCCCTGTCCTTGTTTTAACTTAAATATTATTTTAGGACCTAAAGATTACAAAGTCTCTGCCTCGTTAGATTCAGGAGTCTCAGCATATTTTTTAAATACAGAATTTATTAAAAGAAATAGCATATCTTTAGTAAAGAAAACTAAACATGTTCATATAGAAGTCATAGATGGTCGTCCATTGTCTTCTGGAGATATTACTCACGAAACCCTTCCTATAGAAGTAATAATCAATGGTCATAATAGTTTTGTAGTATTTAATATCATTAGATCTCCCTCTAATCTAGTCATTTTAGGTTTATCATGGTTAGAAAAATACAACCCTCAAATAGATTGGATTTACTCAACTCTTACTTTCTCTAAAAGTATAATTAACAATGTAGTTAATCAAGTAGAGAATCATAAGTCCAGTTCAATTAAACCTGTATTTATAGGTGCAAAAGCTTTCTTACATGTTGCTATGAAAGAATCACCATATATTATTTATGCTACACTTGTTTCTACTCGTGAAAAGACTTCAAGTGGCATTTGAAGCCAATATCAAGAATTTCAAGATGTATTCGAAAAAAGGAATGCGGATACACTCTTGGAACATTGTCCCTATGATTGCTCAATTGACCTTCAAGAAAGAGTACAACCGCCATTCAGACCAAACCACAATTTATCACAGAATGAGTTGACTGAACTCAAGGAGTATATTGAAGAAAATCTAGCCAAGAATTTCATACTCTATTCTAAATCTCTGGCAGGAGCTCCAATTCTATTTGTGAAAAAAAAAGATGGATCATTGTGGATGTGTGTTGATTATCGAGGAGTCAACAAGATTACCATCAAGAACAGGTATCGACTACCTTTAATATCTGGATTTCTTCATCAGTTGAATCAAGCTAAGATCTATACAAAAATAGATCTTCGGGAAGTATACAATCTAGTACACATGAAAGAAGGAGATGAATGGAAGACTGCATTTTGAACTAGGTATGGACATTTTGAATATAATGTCATGCCTTTTGGACTTATAAATGCACCAGCAGCTTTTCAACATCTAATGAATGATGTTTTTTCGAGAGTTTTTGGACGATTTTGTGGTCTGTTATCTAGACAACATCTTGATCTATTCTAAGAATCGAGAAGAACATGAACTTCATGTTCGTCATGTGTTACAAAAATTAAGAGATGCAGGACTCTATGCCAAGATAAAAAAGTGTGTATTCCACACTACTCAAGTCGATTTCTTAGGTTACATCATTTCAAATGATAGACTTATGATGGATCCTAAGAAAATTCAAACTATTATAGATTGAAAGATCCCAAAAACGGTAAGAGATGTCCAATGTTTTTTGGAATTTGCCAACTACTATCAGATCTTCATCAAAGACTTCTCTCAAGTTGCAGCTCCACTTACATGTTTGACTTGTAAAGACAAACTCCAATGGAATTCAGAATCGGAAGTTGCTTTTGAATCTTTGAAGACAGCGTTTGTTTCTGCACCAATCTTGTATCATGTTGATTTTTCCAAAGCATTCTTTATAGAAACAGATGCATCAAATTTTGCTCTGGGTGCGATTTTATTACAAATAGAAACAGATGACAAACTTCATCTAGTAGCCTTTCATTCAAGAAAATTCTCAACAGAAAAAATCAATTATGACATCCATAACAAAGAACTTCTTGTAATTGTGGAGTCTTTTCAAGAATGGCGTCATTATCTTAAAGGCACTTCTAGTCTAGTCACTGTGTATACGGATCACAAGAACCTTGAATATTTTATGTCAGTACGTGTATTAAATTGTCGTCAAGCTCGTTAAAGCATGTCTTTATCAAGATTCGAATTCATCATCACTTATCGGCCAAGAAAATAGTAAGGTTTATCCGATGCCTTTTTTAGACATTCTTATCTTATACCAAAAGAAGGAGATGTAGCTTTTGAGTACTAAAGAATGATTCTCTTGAAGTCGGAGTGATTTCATCTTCGAGCAATAAAATCAATATTGATTGTTGATTTAACTTTTCTTAAGCAAGTCTAATTAAGTATGTCTTCAGACCCTCTTGTTCATGATATCAAGAATAATTCTTCTAAATCTCATGATCTCTCTAAATTTGAATTCAACAACAACCTATTCTATTTCGAAGGATGCCTATATGTTCCAAAAGAAGAAGCATGTTTACAAGTTCTTCAAGCTCGTCACGACTTCTTAGCAGTAGGACATTTTGGATATAATAAGACTTTGGAGCTGATATCTAGGGATTTTTGGTGGCCTCAAATCTGAAAGGTAGTTAAATATTTCGTACTAGCATGTGATATTTGCTCAAGATCGAAAACTCCTTGTCATCGACCTTTTGAACTTCTTCAGCCATTACCCATTCCAGTACAACCATGGTCTTCTGTTTCTATGGACTTCATCATGGATCTTCTAATCTCAGGTTCTTATGATTTTATATTCATGATAGTAGATCATTTTACCAAGATGGCATATTTTGTATCATGTACAAAATCTATCACAGGTGAAGAAACAGCTAAGCTCTTTCTTGACAATATCTATCGCTATCATGGATTACCCAAGGATATTATATCAGATAGGGAACCCAATTTATATCAAGATTTTGGCGGACTCTTTTCAAGATTCTTAAAGTGGATATAAAACTATCTTCGATATTCCATCCCCAAATTGATGGAGAAATGGAGCATGTTAATCAAGTTTTGGAGCAATATTTAAGATGTATCATTAATTACCAACAAGATAACTGGACAACTCTTTTCCCATTGGCTGAGTTTGCTAACAATAACACGGTACATTCTTCTACAAAACAAACACCTTTCTTTGCTAATTATGGTTATCATCCACAACTTGATACTTTTGACTTTTCAAAAGTTAATAATCTTGCTGCAAAAGATTTGACAATTCATTTACCAGAGCTACATGCAACGATGAAGGGATAGTTAAAAGAGGCTCAAGAACAACAAAATGTCAATGCGGATGTCTATCGAAAGGAACAACCACTATTCTTCTTGGGTGATAAGGTATGGCTACTTCGTCGCAATATCAAGGCTACTCGTCCTTGTGATAAGTTGGACTATCGAAGGCTAGGACCATTTTCCATTTCTGCACAAATCAATCCAGTTGCATATCGTTTACATCTACCGGAGTCAATGAAAATCCATCCAGTATTCCATGTGTCTCTTCTTGAACCTGTCACGGACATACATATAATTACCTATATGAATAGATAAAAGTATGTAAAAGTAGATAAAAGTAGGTTAATTATGTAATATCTTCTAGAAAAGCTTCTTAGAAGCTCCATAGACGTTGCTTTGACTTTATAGGAGTCTATAGTTGACTTTTAGGCTAGAAACTAAGTCAACAAGTTAGCCATGTGCCACACATGTTGGAAGCTTAAAGAACAAGCTAACTACGTGGTCCATCCATAGAAAACTTGCCTTGCAAGCAAAGGCATGTGGCCTAGAAAGTCAACATATATTGGAGGTCTTATAGAACATCGCCATGTGGCTTCTAGTTAGATAGTATATATAGAGGCAAGAGTGAAGCCCTCTTCACTCTTGTCAACTCTTTTCTTGCTTCTAGTCTAGTTTCAAGGGTCTCTAGTTTTCTTGTATTTTGGCAATAGCCATTCTAATTTCTTTCTTAATATACATATTTCTATTTTGTCCTATTTCTTTGAGAAAAGTCTCACTTACTCTTTAGCTTTCATCGAGTTCTTGTCCTTGACAGATTGACAAGAGTACACTTACAATATGAGAGCTTTGTCTTTTCTTGATTAAGAGTGGATTACCCCTTTTTCTTGATAAGACATAAGCGCATTAGAAGTTGCGGATTACCCTCTTTTAAACTGATATTGTCTTAGTATTTTCTTTGTTATCAATTCTTCTCTTCTATTTGTTTTGAGCGTTATTAGACATCTTCTCTTTTCTAAGTGCTACTATGGCAGAGCTTGTTGAAATGAAGAGTGCAATGGCACAGATGCAAGAACAATTGAGGGAGTTAATGCTTGCGATGCATCAACTCAATTTACCACCACAAGGAGCAACAAGAATGGTAGGAAGTGAAGATATAGAGATGATTGGGGCTGCTTCAACATCTGCACCAAACCATGTCCCTTCTCCCAGAATGGAACACCCTTCGAGTGTTAGAGAACCAAGAGTGGCCTTGCCCGAGAAGTTTGATGGTACCAGATCCAAGTTTCGAGGATTCATCAATCAGGTCCAATTAGTGATTGAACTTCAACCCCAGAGCTATCCAACTCCAGGGTCACAAGTTAGATTCATTGGTACACTTCTTTCAGGTTCAGCATTGTCATGGTTTTCATCTTTTCTTGAACGACGAGATCCAATATTGGATAATCTGGAGGCTTTTTTGGCGGAGTTCCGATCCATGTTTGGAGAACATGATGCAATTCGTGTTGCAACCAACAAGATCCGTATTTTGCGACAAGGCAATCGATCAGTAACATTATATGCTTCGCAATTTCGACAACTTGCAACTGATATCAAGTGGGATGATGCCGCACTTATGAGTCAATTTCTCTACGGATTACAATATGAGGTAAAGAAATTGATGCTTAATTTACCTGATTCTCAAACATTGAGTCAAGCAATTGACTTTGCTGTGAAGTGCGACAATCGACTTTTTGAATTTCGATCCGAGAGTCGCACAAGTAGGCCTCAACGTTACTACAATTCAATGGCAACACCGACGTCTCCTCAACACATACCTTCAGAAGTAGAGGATATGCAAATTGATGCGGTACGTTTCAAACCTCTTACTGAGCAAGAAAAGTCTCGTCATCGACAAGAAGGATTGTGCTTATATTGTGGAGAACCTAAGCACACTGCTCAACATTGTCCAAAGAAGCGACGTAACTACAAAATGAGGAGTACGGCTGTCAAAGAAGACAGTATGTCAGAAAACGAGTACGTCCAGCTACAATAGGGACCGTGCGGCTGGAATCTTGTACAACTTCTAATGAAGGTCCTATCCTCTCCTCAGAACCATCTCCTTGTTTTATAATAGATGTGCATTTAGGACCTAATAATTACAAAGCCTCTGCCTTGATAGATTTAGGAGCCTCAGCTTGTTTTTTAGATGAAGAATTTGCTAGATGTCATAGAATATCATAAATACAAAAAACTAAACATGTACACGTAGAAGTCATAGATGGTCGTCCGTTGTCTTCTGGAGATGTAACTCACGAAACACTTCCTGTAGATGTAGTAATAAATAGTCATAGTAGTTGCGTAATTTTTAATATAATTAGATCTCCCTCTAATCCAGTAATTTTAGGCTTATCATGGTTAGAAAAGTATAATCCTCGAATAGATTGGATTTCTCGTAAACTTGATTTTCCTCGGAGCATTAGTAACAGTTCTATTAATCAAGTAAAAAACCATGAGACTAGTATAATAAAACCCGCACTTATAGGTGCAAAAGTATTTATACACGCAGCAAAAGAAAGATCAACTTTTGCTATTTATGCTGCACCTATTTTTGAAAGCGTAAAGACTTCAAGTGGCATTCCAAGTCAATATCAGGATTATCAAGACGTTTTTGAGAAAAAGAATGCAGATATTCTTCCTGAGCATTGCCCATACGATTGTTCAATCGATCTCAAGGAAGGAACTCAGCCACCATTTGGACCAATTTACAGTTTATCGCAAGATGAGTTGGCTGAACTCAAAACATATATTGACGAGAATTTAGCGAAGAACTTCATACGCCATTCAAAATCTCCAGCAGGAGCTCCAATTTTATTCGTAAAGAAAAAAGATGGATCTTTACGAATGTGTGTTGACTATCGAGGACTCAACAAGATCACAATCAAGAACAGGTATCCATTACCTTTGATATCAGGACTCCTTGACCAGTTAAATCAAGCTAAGATCTATACAGAAATAGATCTAAAAGGAGCATATAATCTAGTACGGATCAAAGAAGGAGATGAATGGAAGACTGCGTTCGAACCAGGTACGGACACTTTGAATACAATGTCATGCCTTTTGGACTCACGAATGCACCAGCTGCTTTTCAACATCTCATGAATGATGTATTTCGTGAATTCTTAGACAATTTTGTCGTCTGCTACCTATACGATATCCTGATTTATTCTAAGAATGTTGAAGAACATGAAATACATGTTCGTCAAGTATTACAAAAACTTAGAGATGCAGGATTGTACGCTAAGATAGAAAAGTGTGTATTTCACACTACTCAAGTTGACTTTTTAGGATACATCATTTCAAATGATGGTCTTATGATGGATTCTAAGAAAGTCCAAACAATCATGGATTGGAAGATTCCAAGGACAGTAAGAGATGTCCAATGTTTCTTGGGATTTGCCAATTACTATCAGATCTTCATCAAAGACTTCTCACGAGTTGCAGCTCCACTTACACGCTTGACTAGTAAAGATAAATTTCAATGGAATCAAGAAGCGGAAGCAGCATTTAAAGCCTTGAAGACATCGTTTGTCTCTGCACCAGTCTTATATCGTGTTGACTTTTCCAAGGCATTTTTTATGGAAACAGATGCATCAGATTTTGCCTTGGGTGCAGTTTTATCACAAATGGGAACAGATGACAAACTTCATCTGATAGCTTTTCATTCAAGAAAATTCTCAGCAGCCGAGATCAATTATGAGATCCACGATAAAGAACTTCTTGTGATCGTGGATTCCTTTCAAGAATGGCGTCATTATCTAGAAGGCGCTTCTAGTCCAGTCACTGTGTATACAGATCACAAGAACCTCCAGTATTTCATGTCAGCACGCGTGTTGAATCGTCGTCAAGCTCGTTGGAGTATGTCTTTGTCAAGATTCGACTTCATTATCACTTATCGGCCAGGAAAACAACAAGGTTTGTCCGATGCCCTGTCTAGACGTTCTTATTTTGCACCAAAAGAAGGAGATGCAGCTTTTGAGCAACAAAGAACGGTCCTCTTGAAACCGGAGCAATTTCATCTCCGAGCAATGAAATCAACATTGACTGTTGATTCAACTTTTTTCGAGCAAATCCAGTCCACTATGTCCTCAGACCCTCTTGTTCATGATATCGAGAATAATTCTTCCAAGTCTCATGATCCTTCTAAGTTCGAGTTCAAGAATAATCTATTATATTTTGAAGGACGCCTATATGTTTCAGAAGGAGAAGCACGTTTACGTGTTCTTCAAGCACGTCATGACTTTCCAGCAGCAGGGCACTTTGGATATAATAAGACTTTGGAACTCATATCAAGAGATTTTTGGTGGCCACAAATGTGGAAGTCAGTCAAAGACTTTGTACAATCATGTGATATTTGTTTAAGATCAAAAATTCCTCGACATCGACCTTACGGACTTCTTCAGCCATTACCTATACCAGAACAACCATGGTCTTCTGTTTCTATGGATTTCATCACAGATCTTCCAAACTCAAGATCTTATGATTCTATATTTGTGATAGTAGATCGTTTCACTAAGATGGCACATTTTATGCCATGTACAAAATCTATCACAGGTGAAGAAACAGCTAAGCTTTTCATTGATAATATCTATCGCTATCATGGATTACCTAAAGATATCATATCGGATAGGGGAACTCAATTTGTGTCGAGATCTTGGAGGACTCTTTTCAAGATTTTAAAAGTGGACATAAAGCTATCTTCAGCTTTCCATCCTCAAACTGATGGACAAACTGAGCGCGTAAACCAAGTCTTGGAACAGTATTTAAGGTGTACCATCAACTACCAATAAGATGATTGGACAATCCTTCTGCCATTGGCGGAGTTTGCTTATAATAATACGGTACATTCTTCCACGCAACAAACACCTTTCTTTGCTAATTATGGCTATCATCCACGACTTGATACTTTTGATTTTTCAAAAGTTGATAATCCTGCAGCAGAGGATATGGCAAATCGGTTGTCAGAGTTACATGCAATAATGAAGGCGCAGTTGAAGAAAGCTCAAGAACGACAAAAGATAAATGCAGATGTATATCGTAAAGAGCAACCACAACTCAACGTGGGTGATAAGGTATGGCTACTTCGTCGCAATATCAAGACCACTCGACCTTGTGACAAATTGGACTATCGTAGGCTTGGCCCCTTTTCTGTTTTTGAACAGATCAACCCAGTTGCATATCGGTTACATCTACCGGAGTCAATGAAGATCCATCCTGTATTCGACGTGTCTCTTCTTGAACCATATAAGACAGTGGATATACAAGGAAGAAGACAAATGCCACCGCCTCCTATAGAAGTAGATAATAATGAAGAATTTGAGGTGGAAGAGATATTAGACTCAAGGCGGCACCGAAATAAGCTGGAATATCTTGTTCATTGGCGCGGATATGATATTAATGAACGCACATGGGAGCCATCCAGAAATCTAGCAAATGCATCAGCTAAAGTCAAAGTTTTTCATCAACGACATCCATCAAAACCAAGATGAAAATCTCTCTTATAAAAGAGACAAGATTGAGGCAAGATAACATTCAATTTCCTATCCTTGTTTGTGACTTCTTTGCATTTGTGACGCTAATTAGATGGAGAGCCAACAACGAGCGGATTCAACTCAAGAACCTGAGTTTGCTGACTTACCGGATGAGATATTGCGATTGTCACAACCTTCAAGACGACGCAACCGAGATGAAGATCCTCAAGAACGACATGTTCTTCCTCGAATAGATGGTGAGATACAACGCATTTGGTATCACGACCTTGGAAGAGATTCTCGATGTTTGGTGATATTATTGGAGATAGGAACGACTCCTGATGGTGTTTCAAATGTATTATTTGAAGGAAGTTATGAAGGCCTCAACAGTGATCAAATAACAGGGTGGTCTTTTCGCCCTGGAATGGGACACTATCGATGGCTAAGAGGACCCATCAACTATCTTCGAAGAGAACAAAGATCAGAGTATGTAGCAAATACAATTCGCCGCATATTAGATTTTCTCAATATATAATCACCGCTCCTCGTGGAACTCGTCCCTAGAAGGGGGGGTAATGTCACGGACATACATATAATTACCTATATGAATAGATAAAAGTATGTAAAAGTAGATAAAAGTAGGTTAATTATGTAATATCTTCTAGAGAAGCTTCTTAGAAGCTCCATAGACGTTGCTTTGACTTTATAGGAGTCTATAGTTGACTTTTAGGCTAGAAACTAAGTCAACAAGTTAGCCATGTGCCACACATGTTGGAAGCTTAAAGAACAAGCTAACTACGTGGTCCATCCATAGAAAACTTGCCTTGCAAGCAAAGGCATGTGGCCTAGAAAGTCAACATATATTGGAGGTCTTATAGAACATCGCCATGTGGCTTCTAGTTAGATAGTATATATAGAGGCAAGAGTGAAGCCCTCTTCACTCTTGTCAACTCCTTTCTTGCTTCTAGTCTAGTTTTAAGGGTCTCTAGTTTTCTTGTATTTTGGCAATAGCCATTCTAATTTCTTTCTTAATATACATATTTCTATTTTGTCCTATTTCTTTGAGAAAAGTCTCACTTACTCTTTAGCTTTCATCGAGTTCTTGTCCTTGACAGAACCATACAAAATAGTGGACATATCTAGAAGATGACAAGCTCCACCTCCTCCTATAGAAGTGGATAATAATGAAGAGTTTGAAGTACAAGAAGTCTTAGATTCAAGGCGGCGCCGAAATAAATTGGAATATCTTGTCCATTGGCACGGATATGGTATTAATGAACGCACATGGAAGCCAATAAAGAATCTTGCAAATGCAGCAAAGGCGGTAGAGGCTTTTTATCGACGACATCCATCAAAATCAAGATGAAAACCTTCTTTATAAAAGAAACAACATCTAAGCAAGATAACAATCTACTTTCAATTCTTGTTCGTAGCTTTTTGTAGTAGTGACGTTCAGGAGATAGAGAACCAACAACCAGCAGTTTCAACTCAAGAGCCTTCATTTGCTGATGTGCTGAATGAGACATTACGATTGTCACAACCTTCAAGACGACGCAATCGAGATGAAGATCTTCAAGAACAACATATTCTTCCTCGAATAGATGGCCAAATACAATTCATTTGGTATCACGATTTGAGAAGAGACTCCCGATGTTTGGTGATTGTGCTAGAGCTAGGAACAACTCATGATGGTGTTCCAAATATTCTATTCGAAGGAAGTTACGAAGGACTCAACAATGATCAAATAACTGGGTGGTCTTTCCGCCCTGGTATGGGATATTACCGATGGTTGAGAGGCCCTATCAATCATCTTCGAAGAGAACAAAGATCAGAGTATGTGTCACGGCCATAATCATGTAAGCAAATAATTACAAATAGAAATAGGTAGAAGTAAATAAAAGTAGATAAAAGTAAGTTGATTCTATAATATTTAATATAGAAGCTTCCTAGAAACTTCTTAGATGCTGCTTGTCAAGGACAAAGACTCGATGACGGAAAATATATACCAAAAGGCTATCTCGATATAATAAGTCAAAATATAAACAAGTAGGTATATTAAAAGCAAACTGGAATGGCTATTGCCACAAGACAAGAAAACTAGAGACCCTTGAAACTAGACTAGAAGCAAGAAAGGAGTTGACAAGAGTGAAGAAGCCTTCACTCTTGTCTCTATATATACTATCTAACTAGGGGCTACATGGCGACGTTCTATAGGACCTCCAATATGTGTTGACTTTGTAGGACACATGCCTTGACTTACAAGGCAAGTTTTTCTACGTGTGGGCCACATAGTTAGCTTGATCTTCAAGCTAACAACATGTGTGGTACATGGCCAACTTGTTGAGCACGTTTCTAATCCAAAAAGTCAATTAAAGACACCTATGAAGTCAAAGCA
Source organism: Physcomitrium patens (assembly GCF_059467195.1). Lineage (NCBI taxonomy): Eukaryota > Viridiplantae > Streptophyta > Bryopsida > Funariales > Funariaceae > Physcomitrium > Physcomitrium patens. The sequence continues at coordinate 1,692,866 of NC_143410.1, forward strand.
GTACCTAAGAAGTTTCTAGGAAGCTTCTTTATTAAATATTATAGAATTAACTTACTTTTATCTACTTTTACTTACTTCTACCTATTTCTATATGTAATTATTAGCTTACATGATTATGGCCATGACATTACCCCCCCTTCTAGAGACGAGTTCCACGAGGAGCGATCATCATATGTTGAGGAAATCTATGATGCGACGAATTGTATTCGCCACATACTCTGATCTCTGTTCTCTTTGAAGATGATTGATAGGGCCTCTCAACCATCGGTAGTGTCGCATACCAGGGCAGGAAGACCACCTAGTTATTTGATCATTGTTGAGGCCTTCGTAACTTCCTTCGAATAGAATATTCGGAACACCATCAGGAGTTGTTCCTACCTCTAGCAAAATTACCAAACATCGATAGTCCCTTCCCAAATCGTGATACCAAACGCATTGTATCTCACCATCTATTCGAGGAAGAACATGCCGTTCTTGAAGATCTTCATCTCGATTGCATCATCTTGAAGGTTGTGAAAATCGTAATGTCTCGTCCGACAAGTCAGCAAACGAAGGTTCTTGAGTTGAATCCGTTGGTTGTTGGCTCTCTATCTAATTAGTGTCACAAATACAAAGAAGTTACAAACAAGGATAGGAAATTGAATGTTATCTTGCCTCAATCTTGTCTCTTTTATAAGAGAGATTTTCATCTTAGTTTTGATAGATGTCGTTGATGAAAAACTTTGACTTTAGCTGATGCATTTGCTAGATTCTTGGATGGCTCCCATGTGTGTTCATTAATATCATATCCGCACCAATGAACAAGATATTCCAGCTTATTTCGGCGCCGCCTTGAGTCTAATATCTCTTCCACTTCAAATTCTTCATTATTATCTACTTCTATAGGAGGCGGTGGCATTTGTCTTCTTCCTTGTATATCCACTGTCTTATATGGTTCAAGAAGAGACACGTCGAATACAGGATGGAACTTCATTGACTCCGGTAGATGTAACCGATATGCAACTGGGTTGATCTGTTCAGAAACAAAAAAGGGGCCAAGCCTACGATAGTCCAACTTGTCACAAGGTCGAGTAGTCTTGATATTGCGACGAAGTAGCCATACCTTATCACCCACATTGAGGTTTGGTTGCTCCTTACGATATAGATCCGCGTTTATCTTTTGTCATTCTTGAGCTTCCTTCAATTGCGTCTTCATTATTGTATGTAACTCTGACAACCGATTTGTCATATCTTCTGCTGCAGGATTATCAACTTTTGAAAAATCAAAAGTATCAAGTCGTGGATGATAGCCATAATTAGCAAAGAAAGGTGTTTGTTGCATGGAAGAATGTACCGTATTATTATAAGCAAACTCTGCCAATGGCAGAAGGGTTGTCCAATCATCTTGTTGGTAGTTGATAGTACACCTTAAATATTGCTCCAAGACTTGATTTACGCGCTCTGTTTGTCCATCAGTTTGAGGATGGAAAGCCGAAGATAGCTTTATGTCCACTTTTAAAATCTTGAAAAGGGTCCTCCAAAATCTTGACACAAATTGAGTTCCCCTATCTGATATGATATCTTTAGGTAATCCATGATAGCGATAGATATTATCAATGAAAAGCTTAGTTGTTTCTTCACCTGTGATAGATTTTGTATATGGCACAAAATGTGCCATCTTGGTGAAACGATCTACTATCACAAATATAGAATCATAAGATCTTGAGCTTGGAAGATCTGTGATGAAATCCATAGAAACAGAAGACCATGGTTGTTCTGGTATAGGTAATGGGTGAAGAAGTTCGTAAGGTCGATGACGAGGAATTTTTGATCTTGAAAAAATATCACATGATTGTACAAAGTCTTTGACTGACTTCCACATTTGTGGCCACCAAAAATCTCTTGATATGAGTTCCAAAGTCTTATTATATCCAAAGTGCCCTGCTGCTGGAAAGTCATGACGTGCTTGAAGAACACGTAAACGTGCTTCTCCTTCTGAAACATATAGGGGTCCTTCAAAATATAATAGATTATTCTTGAACTCGAACTTAGAAGGATCATGAGACTTGGAAGAATTATTCTCGATATCATGAACAAGAGGGTCTGAGGACATACTGGACTGGATTTGCTTGAGAAAAGTTGAATCAACAGTCAATGTTGATTTCATTGCTCGGAGATGAAATTGCTCCGGTTTCAAGAGGACCGTTCTTTGTTGCTCAAAAGCTGCATCTCCTTCTTTTGGTGCAAAATAAGAACGTCTAGATAGGGCATCAGACAAACCTTGTTGTTTTCCTGGCCGATAAGTGATAATGAACTCGAATCTTGACAAAGACATACTCCAACGAGCTTGACGACGATTCAACACGCGTGCTGACATGAAATACTCATGGTTCTTGTGATCTGTATATACAGTGATTGGACTAGAAACGCCTTCTAGATAATGATGCCATTCTTGAAAGGAATCCACGATCGCAAGAAGTTCTTTATCGTGGATCTCATAATTGATCTCGGCTGCTGAGAATTTTCTTGAATGAAAAGCTATCAGATGAAGTTTGTCATCTTTTCCCATTTGTGATAAAACTGCACCCAAGGCAAAATCTGATGCATCTGTTTCCATAAAAAATGCCTTGGAAAAGTCAACACGATATAAGACTGGTGCAGAGACAAACGATGTCTTCAAGGCTTCAAATGTTGCTTCCGCTTCTTGATTCCATTGGAATTTATCTTTACTATTCAAGCGTGTAAGTGGAGGTGCAACTCGTGAGAAATCTTTGATGAAGATCCGATAGTAATTGGCAAATCCCAAGAAACATTGGACATCTCTTACTGTCCTTGGAATCTTCCAATCCATGATTGTTTGGACTTTCTTAGAATCCATCATGAGACCATCATTTGAAATGATGTATCCTAAAAAGTCAACTTGAGTAGTGTAAAATACACACTTTTCCATCTTGGCGTACAATCCTGCATCTCTAAGTTTTTGTAATACTTGACGAACATGTATTTCATGTTCTTCAACATTCTTAGAATAAATCAGGATATCGTCTAGGTAGCAGACGACAAAATTATCTAAGAATTCACGAAATACATCATTCATGAGATGTTGAAAAGCAGCTGGTGCATTCGTGAGTCCAAAAGGCATGACATTGTATTCAAAGTGTCCGTACCTGGTTCGAACGCAGTCTTCCATTCATCTCCTTCTTTGATCCGTACTAGATTATATGCTCCTCTTAGATCTATTTTTGTATAGATCTTAGCTTGATTAAACTGGTCAAGGAGTCCTGATATCAAAGGTAATGGATACCTGTTCTTGATTGTGATCTTATTGAGACCTTGATAATCAACACACATTCGTAAAGATCCATCTTTTTTCTTTACAAATAGAATTGGAGCTCCTGCTGGAGATTTTGAATGGCATATGAAATTCTTCGCTAAATTCTCGTCAATATATGTTTTGAGTTCAGCCATCTCATCTTGCGATAAACTGTAAATTGGTCCAAATGGTGGCTGAGTTCCTTCCTTGAGGTCGATTGAACAATCATATGGGCGATGCTCAGGAAGAATATCTGCATTTTTTTTCTCAAAAACGTCTTGATACTCCTGATATTGACTTGGAATGCCACTTGAAGTCTTTACGTTTTCAGAAATAGGTGCAGCATAAATAGCAAAAGTTGATCTTTCTTTTGTTGCCTGTATAAATGCTTTTGCACCTATCAGTATGGGTTTTACTATACTAGACTTATAATTTTTTACTTGGTTGGTAGAACTATTAATAACGCTTTGGAAAAAGTCAAGTTTACGTGAATTCCAATCTATTTGAGGGTTATATTTTTCTAGCCAGGATAAACCTAAAATAACTAGATTGGACGAAGATTTAATTATGTTAAAAGCTATGTAGCTATCATGACCGTCTATTGTTACTTTTATAGGATGAGTTTCATAAGTGACATCTCTGGAAGTCAAGGGACGACCATCTATGACTTCTACATGTACTGGTTTAGGTTTCTGTACAAAGGGTATTTTACGACTTTTAACAAATTGTTCATCTAAAAAACATGCTGAGGCTCCCGAATCTAATAGAGCAGAGGCTTTATAATTCTTAGGTCCTAAATATAAGTCTATTATAAAACAAGGAGATGGTTCTGAGGAGAGGATAGGACCTTCATTAGGAATTGTACAAGGTTCCAGCTGCACGGTTCCTATTGTAGCTGGATGAATCCGTTTTCCGACATGTTGTCTTCTTTGACTGTCGTACCCCTCATTTTATAGTTGCGTCGTTTCTTTGGACAATATTGAGCAGTGTGCTTAGGTTCTCCGCAATATAAACACAATCCTTCTTGACGACGACGAATCTTTTCTTGCTCAGTTAGGGGTTTAAAACGTACCGCGTCAATTTGCATGTCTTCTACTTCTGAATGTACGTTTGGCAAAGATGTTGATGTTGCCATTGAGTAATAATATTGAGGTTCCCGTGAATGATTCTCGGATTGAAATTTGAAAAGTCGATTATCACATTTTACCGCAAAATCGATTGCTTGACTCAAAGTTTGAGGATCAGGTAAGTTGAGCATCAATTTCTTTACTTCGTATTGCAATCCATAAAGAAATTGACTGATGAGTGCAGCATCATCCCACTTGATGTCAATTGCAAGTTGTCAAAATTGTGAAGCATATATTGTTACTAAGCGATTTCCTTGTCGCAGAATTTGGATCTTATTTGTTGCAACACGAGTTGCATCGTGTTCACGATACATAGATCGAAACTCAACCAAAAAAGCTTCCAAATTGTCCAATATTGGATTTCGTTGTTCAAGAAAAGACGAAAACCATGATAATGCAGAACCAGAAAGTAGAGTGCCAATAAACCTAACTTGTGATCCTGGAGTTGGATAGCTTTGCGGTTGAAGTTCAATTGTCATTTGTACTTGATTGTTGAACCTTCGAAATTTTGATCTCGTACCATCAAATTTCTCAGGTAAGGCAATTCTTGGTTCTCTAGTGTTTATAAGGTGTTGTACAATTGGAGAAGGAACATGATTTGTTGTAGATGTTGAAGCAGCTTCGATCATCTCTATATCCCCACTTTCTGCTATTCTTGTTCTTTCTTGTGTTGGTAAATTGAGTTGATGCATCGCAAGCATTAACTCCCTCATTTGCTCTTGCATTTGTGCCATTGCACTCTTCATTTCAACAAGCTCTGCCATAATGACACTAAGAAGAAAAATTTGTTTGATATTGCTCAAGACAAAAGAAAAGAAAGACTAGATAACAAAGAAGATACTAAGAACAATATCAGTTTAGAAGAGGATAATCCGCAAACTTCTAATACGCTTATGTCTTGTCAAGAGAAAGCGGTAATCCACTCTTACTCAAGAAAAAACAAAGCTCTGATATTGTAAGTGTACTCTTGTCAATCTGTCAAGGACAAAGACTCGATGAGGGAAAATATACACCAAAAGGCTATCTCGATATAAAAAGTCAAAATATAAACAAGTAGATGTATTAAAAGGAAACTGGAATGGCTATTGCCAAAAGACAAGAAAACTAGCGACCCTTGAAACTAGACTGGAAGCAAGAAAGGAGTTGACAAGAGTGAAGAAGCCTTCACTCTTGTCTCTATATATACTATCGTATTAGGAGCTACGTGGCGACGTTCTATAAGACCTTCAATATGTGTTGACTTTGTAGGACACATGCCTTGACTTACAAGGCAAGTTTTTCTACGTGTGGGCCACATAGTTAGCTTGATCTTCAAGCTAACAACATGTGTGGTACATGGCCAACTTGTTGAGCACGTTTCTAATCCAAAAAGTCAATTAAAGACACCTATGAAGTCAAAGGTACCTATCAACATTGACTGTTGATTCAACTTTTTTCGAGCAAATCCAGTCCACTATGTCCTCAGACCCTCTTGTTCATGATATCGAGAATAATTCTTCCAAGTCTCATGATCCTTCTAAGTTCGAGTTCAAGAATAATCTATTATATTTTGAAGGACGCCTATATGTTTCAGAAGGAGAAGCACGTTTACGTGTTCTTCAAGCACGTCATGACTTTCCAGCAGCAGGGCACTTTGGATATAATAAGACTTTGGAACTCATATCAAGAGATTTTTGGTGGCCACAAATGTGGAAGTCAGTCAAAGACTTTGTACAATCATGTGATATTTTTTCAAGATCAAAAATTCCTCGTCATCGACCTTACGAACTTCTTCACCCATTACCTATAACAGAACAACCATGGTCTTCTGTTTCTATGGATTTCATCACAGATCTTCCAAGCTCAAGATCTTATGATTCTATATTTGTGATAGTAGATCGTTTCACCAAGATGGCACATTTTGTGCCATGTACAAAATCTATCACAGGTGAAGAAACAACTAAGCTTTTCATTGATAATATCTATCGCTATCATGGATTACCTAAAGATATCATATCAGATAGGGGAACTCAATTTGTGTCAAGATTTTGGAGGACCCTTTTCAAGATTTTAAAAGTGGACATAAAGCTATCTTCGGCTTTCCATCCTCAAACTGATGGACAAACAGAGCGCGTAAATCAAGTCTTGGAGCAATATTTAAGGTGTACTATCAACTACCAACAAGATGATTGGACAACCCTTCTGCCATTGGCAGAGTTTGCTTATAATAATACGGTACATTCTTCCACGCAACAAACACCTTTCTTTGCTAATTATGGCTATCATCCACGACTTGATACTTTTGATTTTTCAAAAGTTGATAATCCTGCAGCAGAAGATATGACAAATCGGTTGTCAGAGTTACATACAATAATGAAGACGCAATTGAAGGAAGCTCAAGAATGACAAAAGATAAATGCGGATCTATATCGTAAGGAGCAACCAAACCTCAATGTGGGTGATAAGGTATGGCTACTTCGTCGCAATATCAAGACTATTCGACCTTGTGACAAGTTGGACTATCGTAGGCTTGGCCCCTTTTTTGTTTCTGAACAGATCAACCCAGTTGCATATCGGTTACATCTACCGGAGTCAATGAAGTTCCATCCTGTATACGACGTGTCTCTTCTTGAACCATATAAGACAGTGGATATACAAGGAAGAAGACAAATGCCACCGCCTCCTATAGAAGTAGATAATAATGAAGAATTTGAGGTGGAAGAGATATTAGACTCAAGGCGGCGCCGAAATAAGCTGGAATATCTTGTTCATTGGTGCGGATATGATATTAATGAACACACATGGGAGCCATCCAAGAATCTAGCAAATGCATCAGCTAAAGTCAAAGTTTTTCATCAACGACATCTATCAAAACTAAGATGAAAATCTCTCTTATAAAAGAGACAAGATTGAGGCAAGATAACATTCAATTTCCTATCCTTGTTTGTAACTTCTTTGCATTTGTGACACTAATTAGATGGAGAGCCAACAACCAACGGATTCAACTCAAGAACCTTCGTTTGCTGACTTGTCGGACGAGACATTACGATTTTCACAACCTTCAAGATGATGCAATCGAGATGAAGATCTTCAAGAACGGCATGTTCTTCCTCGAATAGATGGTGAGATACAATGCGTTTGGTATCACGATTTGGGAAGGGACTATCGATGTTTGGTAATTTTGCTAGAGGTAGGAACAACTCCTGATGGTGTTCCGAATATTCTATTCGAAGGAAGTTACGAAGGCCTCAACAATGATCAAATAACTAGGTGGTCTTCCTGCCCTGGTATGCGACACTACCGATGGTTGAGAGGCCCTATCAATCATCTTCAAAGAGAACAGAGATCAGAGTATGTGGCGAATACAATTCGTCGCATCATAGATTTCCTCAACATATGATGATCGCTCCTCGTGGAACTCGTCTCTAGAAGGGGGGGTAATGTCATGGCCATAATCATGTAAGCTAATAATTACATATAGAAATAGGTAGAAGTAAGTAAAAGTAGATAAAAGTAAGTTAATTCTATAATATTTAATAAAGAAGCTTCCTAGAAACTTCTTAGGTACTGCTTTGACTTCATAGGTGTCTTTAATTGACTTTTTGGATTAGAAACGTGCTCAACAAGTTGGCCATGTACCACACATGTTGTTAGCTTGAAGATCAAGCTAACTATGTGGCCCACACGTAGAAAAACTTGCCTTGTAAGTCAAGGCATGTGTCCTACAAAGTCAACACATATTGGAGGTCCTATAGAACGTCGCCATGTAGCCCCTAGTTAGATAGTATATATAGAGACAAGAGTGAAGGCTTCTTCACTCTTGTCAACTCCTTTCTTGCTTCTAGTCTAGTTTCAAGGGTCTCTAGTTTTCTTGTCTTTTGGCAATAGCCATTCTAGTTTCTCTTTTCAATATACATACTTATTATTCATATTTTGTTACTTTTCTTTGAGTGAAGGCTTACTTGTCTGAACTGTTTTTTCATCAAGTTCTTGTCCTTGACAGTATGTGGCGAATATAATTCGTCGCATCATAGATTTCCTCGACATATGATGATCGCTCCTTGTGGAACTCCTCCCTAGAAGGGGGGGTAATGTCATGGACATAATCATGTAAGCTAGTAATTACATATACAAATAGGTAGAAGTAAATAAAAGTAAGTTAAAATAAGTAAATTCTATAGTATTTAATATGAAAGCTTCCTAGAAGCTTTATAGACGCTGCTTTGACTTTATAGGTGTCTTTAATTGACTTTTTGGATTAAAAACGTGGTCAACATGTTAGCCATGTGCCACACATGTTGTTAGCTTGAAGATCAAACTAACTATGTGCCCCACACGTAGAAGAACTTGCCTTGTAAGTCAAGGCATGTGTCCTACAAAGTCAACACATATTAGAGGTCCTATAGAACGTTGCCACATAGCTCTTAGTTCGATAGTATATATAGAGACAAGAGTGAAGCCTTCTTCACTCTTGTCAACTCCTTTCTTGCTTCTAGTCTAGTTTCAAGGGTCTCTAGTTTTCTTGTCTTTTGGCAATAGTTATTCTAGTTTTTCTTTCAATATATATCCTTATTTATATATTTTTTGTTACCTCTCTTTGAGTGAAGGCTCACTTGTCTGAATGATTTTTTCATCGAGTTCTTGTCCTTGACATATTGTCTAGGTAATTATTGGAATAAATATGTATATTTGTAAGAATGATTTGGCTATGTAGTACATGTCATAGAAACTTGTCTTAAAAATTTGATACATATTTTTATAAGTTGAACACATTTTGAATAACTCATAGGAATTCACCACATAGATCTTTAATTAGATTGGATATATAAAAATGAAGCATTTTTTACTCTTATTAATATATTTTTTGTATTCTTCTCTGAACTCAAGAATCTCTAGTATCTTTGTATTTGGCAATAGCTATTATAGTTTCTATCTTATATTTGTCCTTGATTTGCCATTTTTTTATTTATTTTGAATGTCATAAGAATGTATTTTTTTTTTTTTTTTTTTTTTTTTTTTTTTTTTGTAATTTTATTATGATTCATATCTTTGACAATTTAACAAGTATGCAAGTATATTATTCTTATTTTGTTATACATGTATATCAAAGAGAGATAATATATATATATATATATATATAAGAAAAAACTAAAATAGCTTTTCTAAAGACTTAACAACTAAAGAATCTTGAAATTACAATAGAAATAAGAAAAAGATTGTCAAAAGAGAGAAAGGTTTCATTATTGCCTTTGCATATACTATCTAACTAGCAACTATGTGATAACATTTTATTGGACCTCCAACACATGTCTAATTTGTAAAATAAGTATCTAACTTGTAAGACAAGTTTCTTATATATGCGCAACTTGTAACACAAGTAGCTAACATGTGTAATACAAAGCCAAATTGTTGGCTAAGTTTTTAACCTAACAATCACATGCTCATACTTATAAAGTCAAATCAATCTCTATAAAGCTTCCAATAAATTTTTCTATAAGGTACTACATAACTTATTAAAGGTTACTTATTTCTATATATATATATATATATATATATATAAATTAATCTAGATAAACATTAATGTGAGTTATGTATATAATATTATCTAATAAATATAGTTAGATAGTGCTTCTTTCTTTTCCTTTCAACACCAAACTTGCCTATCAAACTTCAATTGATTTATCTTAGTCTTGTCACATTACACAATTTTTTGCTTGTCTTCAATAATGTAATGATTGTATTAATTAACAAAGTCTAAATCCACCTGATGGAAATAATATAATAGTAACAACTTGATCTTTGGCATTGTTTGTAATCTATTTTCTTTGAGTAAATTAGGTATAATATTTGTACATACAGCCACATTAGCGTCAAAAAAGAGACTTGTATAAGCTTCAATTGTAATATGCATTACATATCTCATAATATTATAGAAGACTTTCCATTTGATTGTAACAAGCAAAAATTATGGTTGGCCTATCATTATAGTAGATCATTGCAAGATACACCTTTTGCATATGCAACCAACTTTTTTAGAACTAATACCAAGTTGAAAAAACAGTTTATGCATTGAAAGCCTATGTTCCAAGAATTATACAATTGTATATTTTATTGTCTTGTACAATAATCGACATGGTGACAATGAAACAATCTGAATGAATGCAACACAATTGTTAGACTAGTAAAGATGTGTTTGAGTATAAACAAAAGAGTGCAAAAACATCCAAAAACATTAAAGAAACAAAAAAAAATGTAAAAAAATTGAAGTGGCACAACAATAATAATAAAAGAGTGATAAAAGAGGTTGCAATGGCGTTTGCAATGAGTAATAACTTAGTCAAAACATCGTCTCAATGAGCTACACATAAATATATGAAAAATTCTTCATCCACAAATATGTTTCATAAAAGCCATCTACATCAAAGACTCTTAAATTATTGGATCAATTATCTAATTGTTGCCATGTTTTAAGAAAAAAGTAAAATATATCAAATTTAAAAATATTGAGAAATTTTTTAAGTCACTATATTTAAGATTGAATATTCTTAATTTTTCTTGTCTACTTACAAAATTTTACTTGAGTCTTTGAACAAGACATAATTATTTTTCTAAATATATGGAAAATATTTTTTTACCTTTGTAATTTTTTTCTTCTTAAAATAAAATATACTAATAATGGATATATTTCTATCTAAATTTATAATGTTAAAAAACTTAATGAATGTCTATAATACCTCACAACAAGGCTAAACAAATTGACTTAGAATAAGAATAAACTTTTTTTTCTAATTTTGTAGAAAATGTTAAACTACAGAAATTTGTATATAATTTCCAATACATAGAATATGAAATATAAAACTTCAAATTGCTAAAATCTCTAATTTTACCTTATTATAAAAATTCCAGAAAATATTTTATAACTGAAACTTTATTACATCACAAAATTTACTTACATTGTTTTTTTTTTTTTAAAACTCGCATTTAATTTCAAGTCAAAATATTGACATTGCTGTTCTTTTTTTTATAAATGTAGTTTTTTTAAAATAGAAAATAAATAATTTATTGTTATTTTAAATATCATGATTAAAACAAGTCTTTTTATAAAATTCCAAAAAAGAATTAGAAAACTATAAAACCTTTCATGGTCACAAATAATATAATTCCTTATTTCCAGTCTGTACAGGCAACTTGTTATATTTTCTAATCTTTCTATACTAGCAATACTTGCATATTAGTGACATGTTATATTATCATATTCAAGCACCAATACAATAATGTTTTAATAACTAATTTTTATCATTCTTTGTGGTATTAAATTAAAATATGTCTATATATACATATATATATATATATATATATAGAGAGAGAGAGAGAGATAGATAGATACATAACAAAAAAAATTGTAGGCAAATGAATTGAACTTAAATAAATGCTAAAAATTCAAATGGAGGGATAACAATTGAAATATGGCCTATTCTTACTTATATTATCTCCAAATTCTAAGACTTGCAAAAAAACAATTTTTCTTTTAATAATCTAAAGATATTCATAATTTTTTTTGAGGAATGGCTTTTAAACTGAAAATTTAAAAAACAAAATTCCTTCATAATTTCTTAAAATGTGTAATTTTTTTGGTTTTGAGTGTATTCATAAGTAGCTACAAACCCTTGTAAAGATGTAACAATCATTCTTTGTAATTGATTTTGAATATATCTTATTATTGTTTACTAATTTACATCATTATTTTACAAAAATGAAGATATTTGTGGAGATATAAATTGCAACCTTGACACCACATCACGATGCCTAGAAAATCAGGGCCAACAGAATGATTTGACATTGTACATGATATGTCCATTTACTAAAAATAAAACTATATTCTTGTATTGTTGATGCAAATTTATTTTAGGGTGCTTTTGGGATGAGGACTAGATAAATCACTCATGTAAATTTTTCACACATGTCCTTGTGTATGTATACATACTACATGGAACATTTTAGCTTATTTTTCATCTTAAATTATCCATTGTTTCACCCATATTTTCCCGTAAAATTTATTTTCATGGCTATTATCATTTACTGTCAAGTTTTCAGCTCATGCACTGGGAAAATGTCCTCCAAATGCAAACTCCCTCTCATTATCAATCTTGGCCCCTTACACAATTTTTCTTTCATTTCCAGCCACTTATTGTCCCTCTCTCTCTCTCACATCTCCTACTCCCACTTGGAAGCTCCTTCCCATAAGGCAGTGGTGCTTCCAGTTTCTCAAGGCAATTTAATACTCAAGCTCGGCCAGGCACTCCCAGCCAATTCATTTATCAGCATTCAAATAACATAAAAGAGCTCTTGTCTCCCCTCACCCTCATGGCTCCATTCCCCATTGCCAGCCACCCAAATGACATGCCTGCCTCACAAACAGCCAGGGCTGTAGCTAAAATGTAGTAGTATGTGGTATGACTTCCCATGGCAGGAGTCAATTAAAAGAAAGAGCCCAGGGAAAAAAAATTGAAATAGAAAGAGCTGTCAGTTCGGGAGCAGAGAAGCCCTAAAAAAATGCTAGTCGTTGGGTTAGTCTGACCGAACCTGACCCTCTGTAGGCACGGGCCGAACAGTGCCCATTTTGTCGAAGCTAGGTTCGGAACCGTGCCTGAGCTCGAACCTCCTCCTCATGAACTGCGTGGCCTATCTTGGCTAAACCCTCGGTTCCGAACCTATCGTCCAAGTTTCAGTTACTGGGCTTCGGAAGCCCGATGCCCCAGCTTCGGGATGAGCTTCCTCGGATAGGATGCTCTAGCCTGGGTTCCGAGCCTGTGACGGCAAAGCGGCGAGCCTACGGGTTCGGTTTCCAACCTGGGGGAGATAAGGGTAGTGCGGGAACCCTCTGATTGTTTCTTCTCTCGCTTGCGAGGCTCGTGCTAACAGCCCACCGCATTGAGCCTCCCTCAGACTACGCCATAGACAGTCATAGTCGTAGCGAGAAGCAGTGGAGTGCTAAACGCGAGTCGCAATGGTTCTGGGGACGACGTTTGTGCTGGTCTTCGTGCCAGCATCAGCCGTCGTGGGCATTTTGTTTGCCCTCACTCAGTGGTTCATCGTGTCGAAGATCCAGGTTGGCGCTGGTCGCGTCTCCAACAATGGCTACATGCATGTGGACGAGGATGGTGTCGACGATTCAGAAGTGAATGCCAAGTGTGCTGAGATCCAGGCCGCCATCTCCGAAGGTGGGTTGTTTTCCTCAATTCTTCATGTAAACGTGATTCAATTTCTTTTGAGATTCTTGTGTTGCCAATGTATGTATAGATGCCTCGTTTCGCAGGAAAATCTTCTTTAGTCCGTTTATTCTCCGCACACAATGTTCCCTGCATCTGTCAAGCTTCGGTTAAATGAATCGTGGTCTACCGGTAGTGAAGTTGGATTATAAGTTCTACATGTTCTCGGGGCTTGGTTTGAGAGTCAATTTCTCAAACGCATCAACAGCGTCTTTCTAAATCCCGGAAGTCGAGCACTTGGAAACTCAGTGTGAAAATTTTGAGCTGACAGTATGAACAACTAGATGTTGACAAGATGTTGACTTGTCGATCAGTGTGCTTAACTTTCACCATGGGCAGTTGAGTCCTCTGTGGCTGCTGTCAACTACACAGCTTAACTAACACTAGAAAGAGTCCCATTAGCTCTTTAACGTGACTTCATCTAGGCATGTTGACTCTGGCGGCACACAGAGCCATTCCGGTGAATGGAAATCTTACCCTCCGCACGTATAACCTAACGCATTCCCTGGTAATTTGAATGTAATATACTTCAGCCACCCTCATTTGCATCCGATCTTATTCTCAGCTGAGATTGGCACCCAATTCTCGAATTGATTGTCCTTCCTCGATCTATTTTCGACCATGTCCGGTCTTTCACTTTCAGTCTAGAGTTGTGTGTGTTTAAACTAGTATCCAGACAGCCCTGGTCACGTTGAAATTTTATCCTTTCACTCGTAGTTAATCAAACTGCGCTCTGCAGGTTCCGAGGCATTCTTGACGACAATGTACACGTACTTGGCAATCTTCATGGGGTTGTTCTCCGTGATCATCTTCGTGTTCCTTGCCTCCGTGGGCGGGTTCAGCTTCGATAGGCAGCCATGCGACTACGACCAGACGAAGTCGTGCCCTTCGTCCATTGCGAGTGCTTTCTTCAGCACTGTGGCGTTCATTCTGGGAGCACTGACGTCGACGCTGTCCGGGTACTTGGGGATGAAGATCGCGACGTACGCGAACGCTCGGACGACCCTGGAGGCCCGCAAGGGTGTGGGGAAGGCGTTCGCGATCGCGTTCCGGTCGGGAGCCGTGATGGGATTCCTGCTGGCTGCGAACGGTCTGCTTGTGCTGTTTTTGACGATTTTGGTGTTCAAGTTGTACTTCGGCGACGACTGGGTTGGTCTGTACGAGGCCATCACCGGGTACGGTCTGGGAGGATCTTCGGTGGCCCTGTTCGGGCGCGTGGGAGGAGGAATCTACACGAAGGCGGCGGACGTGGGCGCGGACTTGGTGGGGAAGGTGGAGCAGAACATCCCCGAGGACGACCCCAGGAACCCGGCGGTGAGTGGGCGGAAGTGCGTGGTGGTTTGGGAGGGGAGGGGATGGTGGGGAGTGGGAGTTGTATTGGGAGGAGCTGACATGACATGGGGGTGGTGAGGATGGCAGGTGATTGCGGACAACGTGGGAGACAATGTGGGAGACATCGCGGGAATGGGCGCGGACCTGTTCGGGTCATTCGCTGAGTCGACGTGCGCGGCGTTGGTGGTGTCATCGATCTCGTCGTTCGGGAACGACAAGAACTTCGTGGCGATGTGCTTCCCTCTGCTGATCAGCTCGGCGGGTATTTTGGTGTGTTTGTTGACGACGTTGGTGGCGACGGACATAATGAGCGTGAAGGGAGTGAAGGAGATCGAGCCGACGCTGAAGAGGCAGTTGGTGATCTCGACGGTGCTGATGACGGTGGCGATATTTTTGATATCGTGGTTCGGGCTGCCGGAGACGTTCACGATCAACGTGGTGGGGCACGAGGCGAAGGTGGTGAAGAACTGGCACATATTTTTCTGCGTGGGATCGGGTCTGTGGGCTGGGCTGATCATCGGGTTCGTGACGGAGTACTTCACCAGCAACGCGTACACGTAAGTGGCGGGGTGGTGGTGGTGGTGGTGGTAATGGTGGTTAGAGGAGGAGGATGGGGAGTGACATGGTTGGATGGGGAGGGGTGTGCAGGCCTGTGCAAGACGTGGCGGACTCGTGCAGGACGGGAGCGGCGACGAACATCATCTTCGGGCTGGCGCTGGGATACAAGTCGGTGATAGTGCCGGTGTTTGCGATCGCGGTGGCGATCTATTTGAGTTTCAGTTTGGCGGCGATGTACGGGATCGCGGTGGCTGCGTTGGGAATGCTGAGCACACTGGCGACGGGTCTGGCGATCGACGCGTACGGTCCGATCAGTGACAATGCGGGAGGTATCGCGGAGATGGCGGGAATGAGCCACGAGGTTCGGGAGAGGACGGACGCTCTGGACGCGGCCGGGAACACGACGGCAGCGATCGGGAAGGTGAGCGGAGGGGGTCGCGTGGAGGTGTAGGATGTGTGTGTTTGAAGTTGGGATGAGTTGGAGGATGAGGAGGTGGTGGATGACACGATGACATGAGATGGGTTATGGTGCAGGGATTCGCGATCGGGTCGGCAGCGCTGGTGTCGTTGGCGCTGTTCGGGGCGTACGTGAGCAGGGCGGGAATCGCGAGCGTGGACGTGATCCAGCCGAAGGAGTTCGTGGGGCTGATCGTGGGAGCAATGCTGCCGTACTGGTTTTCGGCGATGACGATGAAGAGCGTGGGGAAGGCGGCGCTGGCGATGGTGGAGGAGGTGCGGAGGCAGTTCAGGACGATCCCGGGGCTGATGGAAGGGACGACGAAGCCGGACTACAAGAGGTGCGTGAAGATATCGACGGACGCGTCGCTGAAGGAGATGATTCCGCCGGGCGCGCTGGTGATGCTGACGCCGCTGATCGTGGGGACGCTGTTCGGCGTGGAGACGCTGGCGGGGCTTTTGGCGGGTGCATTGGTGTCGGGAGTGCAGGTGAGAGGGGTGTGGGATGTGGTTTGGTGAGTGGGGTGACGGAGGTGGGAAAAGCGAAGGGGAGTTGACGGGAGGGGGATGTGTGTGGGGATGTGGCAGATCGCGATATCGGCATCGAACACGGGAGGAGCGTGGGACAACGCGAAGAAGTACATCGAGGCGGGGGCTTCGGAGCACGCGAAGAGTCTGGGGCCGAAGGGGTCAGACGCCCACAAGGCAGCAGTGATCGGGGACACGGTGGGAGACCCGCTGAAGGACACATCGGGACCGTCGTTGAACATATTGATCAAGCTGATGGCTGTGGAGTCGCTGGTGTTCGCACCATTTTTCGCTGCGAACGGTGGATGGCTGTTCAGGCAGTAGAGCGGGGATGGAGGGAAGGGGAGTTATGGGGGAGATGGGTGGAGGGAGGGGATAGAGTAGCGGTAGTTGTGAAGTGGTTTGGGATGATTTTGAAGTGCAAGGGCACGTGATAGCGACGCTACTACCCTTACACTTTTTTACGTAGTTGCAATCGTCGTGGTTAAATCGGTACAGATTAGTGAGAATTGTGATTTGTTTTCGGGTTACCTGATTAACAGGATTGCTGTACTCCACGGGTAGTGGCGATTGTGTCTCGAGGGATATGTGTATGCTCTTGTATTTTCGACATTCTTATTTAGTCTTTTGCACTTTTGAACAGAGATTACAAACAGCTCTTAGAATTCTGGACTTGGATGTCGGAGTGACTGGGAATTTAAGCATGGTGGGCTTCGTCAGTTTCACTTATGAAATGCCCGGTCCTGTCACTTATTTGTGTATTGCTGGTTTGTTTGAGTTGGTTCTTGTTTGTTGCATTGAGTAATGGTTTCTCGGCAACCATCGGTGTTTTTCTCACGCCTGTATCTCATGTTTGTTATGTATATCTTGTAGTTGAAGGGTATTACTAAAGCGATTGTTATATCTTCGAGGTCCTGCTCATGTGATATTCGTTATGAAGTCTATCTTTATTGTTAAGCATGTGCTTCTTCTTTATTCGCGACAAAATCCTTGTAATTTAAAGTCATGTGAACTCTGATTTGGAGAGGGAATTGCGTGTTCGCCTAATTTCTGTAACGCCACGTGTTTGTTGAGCATAATAAGGAAATGGTGTTGGTTATTGTACCTATTCATTTCTTAGGGGAGTATCGCATCAATTCTTGCAAATCTCAAGTCGACTTATCACATGACTTCACTAAACCAACTGGCATATTTGGCACCTTCTTGGGATGCAAGGTCTGGAGTTAGTCTGAATTCATAGTAATGGTGAAACACTTTTTAATTGCCAATGTTTCCATTTAGTTGTTTCCATTTAAGCAATACGTTTGTTCTTCAAATGTCACCCCAAAGCCTTGGTTTACTTGCAATTGTGAGTTTTCCAACCATAGTGATATGTCCATTAATGTAAGCAGATGATTATAGACGTCCCACTATTAGTGGGGTTCTTTTCTAGTGGAGGTAGCACCTATTCTATGTCATATGGTGGATGATTTTAGACGTCCCTCTATTAGTGGGGCTCTATTCTAGTGGAGGTAGCACCTATTCTATGTCATATGGTGGATTGATTTAAGATTTAGGTGGGCCAATTGAATAATCCTCTATGTTTATCATAATCAGTGATAAAACCTTAAAATTTGTGATTTAAAAATAGTAATATATGTAATTTATATTTCCAAACCTATCCTTTGACAAAGCATTGACATTGAAAAATGTAAATTTGGTTTTTTTGTTAAATTATTTTTTAAAATATTTTATGAAAATAAATAATAAAGCACTCTTCACACTATTTCTACTGTCAATCTTTGGATTTTGTGTATTACACAATTTTTCTACATGTGAATTTTTTATACCTCTTAATTTTTAGTTACCAAATATATGAAATGAATGTTTAACAGTCTCTCAGCATTAGAACTATCTAAGTTGTTGATTTTTTAGTAAAATCAAATATAAAATTTGTATTCTCATATATATATGATGAAAATCCCTTTATACTTTAAATACTTCTTATTTATGTTAAGTTTTACATATAAGAAATAAACTATAAAGACACACATTCATATAAAATATCTTGATGCAAAACTTAAATTACCTACATTGTTTTAAACAAATAATTACTAATAAAAAATCCAACAAAAATTAGAGACCCATTAAAAAGCATGCTTTTATAGAAGTACAATCAACAACTTCATGATATTACAATACAATTCTACCAAGTTAACATCCAACTACAAATATTTTTGCTAGTTTTTATATAATTTTGTATTGCTAAAATTCCAAATAAATGTATGTAGTTTGGGCTTTGTAGCTTATTGTTCTTAAAATTACAAATATTTGTTGGTTGATTTTTGTTGAGATCATTAAATGTAGCCGACACTCTCCATAATATTTACTGTAGACTATAGTAATTACTGTAGCTACAGTATTTAGAGTCTAGTGGAGAAGTACTGTTCATCCTCTTATCTTCTCTCTTCTTGTGTACGAGACACAACCAGATCAATAGATTTTTGTGTGTGTGAAGCTCTCTCCTTAGAAACCCTTGTGTGTGTATGACTTACTACTACTCTTGTGTGTGTATGACTTACTATTACTCTTGTGTCTTTCTAAACATTCTCAACAAGTTATCAGCACTATTCTCTTCTACACACTATCACAATTTTTTTTGCTCTAGTCTTTGACTCTTCAAACCTGTTGCTACCCTTGCTTAGTGTCTGGGTCATGATCTTGTTCTTCTTGCTGGCCCCTCACACATTAGCTGCTTGCTTAGAGCACTTGTTCCACTCTTTGCCTTGCTTGCTCTGAATACTTGATCCAGCCCAACTCCACCCTCTGCTTGCTCCGTGCTCCTTGCTGCGCCCCGAACAGACGCCGAACAGACGCCGAACTGCCGTCGAACTGACGCCGAATCCGCCGCTGCCGCCGCTGTCCGCTGCCGCCGCTGTCCGCCGTCGCCGCTGTCCGCCGCTGCCGCCCACCATTGCCCGCCGTTGCCAGCCGCTGCTGTCCGCCGTTGCCCGCTGCTGCCCGCCGCTGCCACCCTGCCGCCCTACCGCTACCTGTTGCCGCCATTTTATTGCTGTTTTGCTGCCTTAATCTACAACTATCTCTCCTTAAAAATAATATATATATATATATATATATATTTTAGTTTTTTCAAGTTCAAGTTTATCATTTTATTTGACTTTATATTTTAAGGTACGTTTTACTCAACTTTTCTACTTGATCTTGTATTTTCTTTACAGATTTATTTATAATGAGTGCTTCAACATCTTCAACTGCTTCTACCATGGTTCCTACTATTACCAGTGCATCCCAACATTTTCAAGCTCTTTTATTTCTACCATTGACTGTGGATGAAAATAATTATCTATTATGGGCAAAAATCTCAAAAGCAAATTTATTTGTAGAACAACTCTCAGATGCCATTATGTTTGAAGAATCTCCTACAACAAGTATTTCTATATCTCCTGCTATTCGTTGGAAAGCACTTCTTCTCCTTCGTTGTCATCTTGTACCCGCATTACAACATCAATATTTGGAAATGGAAGACCCTGCAGAACTTTGGAAGAATCTTAAATCTAGGTTTGATCATCAAAAGACTATTTTTCTTCCACGTGCACGTCATAATTGGACACATTTATGTGTCTTGGATTTTCCAAATTTAAATGCTTTCAATAGTGAAATGTATAGTATTAGTATTGTCTCACAATTATGATTATGTGGACAAAGCATTTCTGAAGAAGAAATGATTGAAAAAACTCTCTCTACATTTCCTCCTGCATCTGCTATGCTTGCACAACAATATAAGAACATGAAATTTCAGAGTCATTCTGATCTCATGTCCTATCTACTTCTTGCAGAGAAGCAAAATGAGCTACACTTGCGCAATGCGGAAGCTTGTCTTATTAGAACTACAATTCCTGAATCTCATGCACTTAATATTTCAAAGTCTAAGAAGAAATTATATAAACATAGGAAACGTGTTCATAAGTATCAAGGTAATCATAGTCAAGACCATTTCTATCCATATGGAAAGAATAAACGTTCTACTATTAATTATAGTAGAAAACAAAAATTAGAGATGCATTCTTGCTATAAGTGTGGAATGATTGGACATTTAGCACATGCGTGCCGTACTTCAGAATATTTTATTAAAATGTTCCAAGAAAATAAGAAATTACGAGCTGAGGCTCGTGAAGTTCATACCATAGATGCATCCATGGATTCAATTGGTGTTGATGACTTAGAGGCTTATATGACTGATAGAACCTCTAATGATGAATCAAATGATGCGCTCATTGATTCTGCAACAACACATACTATCTTGCGAGATAGACGATTTTTTATTAAAAAATCTTCAACTTGGTAAACTAAAAATATGATGACCATGGCTGGAGCAAATGCGTTTTGTTTCCAAGAGGGCACAACGATGGTAAAATTACCTACGGGTTCCATCATAAAACATAAACATGCGATGTTTTTACCCTCAACACCTCAGAGTCTGATCAGCTACCGAGATGTGCGTATTAATGGTTATCACCTCTCGACCGCCACTTTAAATAGAAAAGAAGTTTTGGTTCTTGCAAAGAACCATAAAGTTGTTGAAAAAGCTTTTGCTACAGAAAATGGTTTATACCGAATTGTGATTCGACCTCCCATTATATTTAATTTTGCATCATCTATCTCAGAGAGTCGTGTTTCTCTCTGGCATGGACGATTGGGACATCTAGGATTCACATTATTTAGAAAGATCATTCCATGTATAACTAGGCATAATTTAAAGCCTGCAGATGTAGACTCCTTGGAATTATGTTGTGCATGCGTGCAAGTTAAAATGATTACTCGGCCTTCAATTTGGAAACTTCCACAAGAATTACCACCAATGCTTAAAAGATTGCATGGTGATATTTGTGGTCCTATTAATTCAACATCAGGACCATTTTGTTATTTTTTGATCCTTGTTGATGCATCAGGTAAACAATCACATGTTTCATTATTATCAACTCAAAAGATGGTGTTTGCTAATCTTATATCTATGCTTATTTGCTTTCGGGCATATTTTCTTGATTATCCTATAAAAAAATTGCATATGGATAATGCAAAAGAATTTGCATCAAAGTCTTTTGAAGACTATTGTACTACAATAGGAATCGAATTGTCATATTGTGTTTCATATGAACATGCTCAAAATGGACTTGCAGAGTCATTTATAAAGCATATACAACTCATTACGTGGCCACTCCTCCTTCACGCAAATCTATCTACATCTATGTGGGGTCATGTAGTTTTATATGCTGCAGCATTAATATGCCTCCACCCTTCTTCTTTTGAAACTATTTCACCACATGAGCTCATTTTGGGTCGTGTTCCAAATGTATCTCACTTACGAATATTTGGTTGCCGTGCTTGGATTCCACTACCAGAACCTCAATGACGTACCATTGGAGCTCATCGACAAGAAGACATATATGTTGATTTTGATTCACCAAGTATTATTCGTATTGTTGATCCATCAAGTGGCACATTATTACGTGCACGTTTGCAAAATTACCGTTTTGAAGAAACTATATTCCCATCTCTTCAAGGAGGAATATCCAATCAACAAAGAAATAAAGTACTTATATTTGAAGTACCAAAAACATTTACAATGAATCCCGATCCTAGGACATCTTTGGCAGAAACTGAAGTTGCTAAGATTTTACATTTAAAACGAATCACGGATGAAACACCTGATGGTTTAATGATGCACCTAGAATTACAAGAGTTCTTATTAATGAGGCTCAGAATGCACCTGCTCAGATTGCAGTGCCATTGACTACAATACCTCAAGTGATAACAACAACAACTAAAAGAACTTGTGGACAAGATAAGCAACCACGTAAGAAGAAAGTAATAAAATTAACTAATCCTGGTATTATCTCTCAAGAAATTGCCACTCATCTTGCAGGACTACCAATTCATGATGATATATCCATGCATAATGTACCTTCAATTCCTATGAAAAACAAACTTGGAACTGGAAGGAATAAGAACAAATTGAGTAAAGAATTATCTATTCTGTATTGTGCTACAAATGATATTTGGGACAAACCATCTATTACTATAGATGAATCATTTGCATATATGATTATAGAAGCCCTTTTCTTGTGAGGAAGATGATCGTGAACCTCAAACCATCAAAGAGGTGATGCGTCGCTCTGATTGGTCAAAATGGAAAACTGCTATTGAGAAAGAGTATGCCTCTTTGCGTAAGAGGAAAGTCTTTGGTCCAATTGTAGACACTCTTACATCTCGCCCTGTGGGATATAAAATGGTACTAATACGCAAGCAAGATGCTTAAGGCCAAATAACCCGCTATAAAGCTCGTCTAGTTGCTCAAGGATTTTCTCAACGATTTGGCATTGATTATGAATCCACATATTCTCCAGTCATGGATTCAACTACATTTTGATATATTATTGGAATGACAGTTCATGCCACCCTTGAGATGCATCTGATGGATGTAGTTACTGCATATCTATATGGTTCTCTTGAATGCAAATATTTATATGAAAGTTCCATCTGGCTTAGAAACAGGAACTCCAAATCGACCCGCTCTAGGAAAATATTGTGGTATTAAATTATGTAAGGCCTTGTATGGTTTAAAACAATCTAGACAAATGTGGTATCAACGTCTTCGAGATTATTTAATTAAAAATAATTTTATAAGTGATCTACTAATCCCTTGTTTATTTATCAAACGAGATAAAATTGGTTTTGTGATCATCGATGTATATGTTGATGATCTTAACCTAGTGGGCACTACATCTGCATGTGTTACAGCTACAAACCTACTTATACGTGAATTTGAGATGAAAATGCTAGGAAAAATAACTTTTTGCATTGGTCTTCAGATTATGCATCTTATAGATGGTAGCATTTTTCTCTACCAACTAACGTATATTAGACAAATTTTGTAAAGATTTAATATGAATGATGCTTATCCATTGTCCACACCAATGGTCGGACGTGGTCGTGATGGTCATGATCCATACCATCCATGCGAGGAGGAGGAGGAAATATTAGGAGACCAATATCCATACCTTGCAGCAGTTGGAACACTTTTGTATTTAGGTACATCTACAAGACCAGATATTGCATTTACAGTTAGTGTTCTTGCAAGACATAGTGCACGTCTAACACTATGACATTGGATTGGCATCAAACATTTATTACGTTATTTAAAAGGTACTGAAGACTTGGGATTATATTACCCAAAATCTGCAGATCCAAAATTGGTTGGATATTGTGATACAGGATATAAATCTGATATTGCAATAGCTAAATCTCAAACAGGATATGTATTTTTAAGACATGGAGCTGCAATATCATGAAAATCAGTGAAACAAACAATAACTGCAACTTCATCCAACCATGCAAAAATTATTGCCTTACATGAAGCATCTCGAGAATGTATTTGGTTGCGATCAATTGATAAATTCATTCAAACAACCTGTGGATTTTCATATGATGATTCTCCAACTATCTTGCATGAAGATAATAGTGCTTGTATTGCACAGATGCAAGTTGGTTTCATTAAAGGCAACAGAACAAAGCATATTGATCCAAAGTATTTTAGTTATACTCATGACTTGATTACTGATCAAGCACTTATAATTAAGAAAATTGAATCTACAAATAACCTTGCTGATCTCTTCACCAAAGCTCTCCCATTAAGCAATCATCGTCGACTTACTTATGATATTGGTATGCGGCGACTTGCTTTTCTTGAATAAGAAAGTTAAAGAGCTCTTTAAATAATTAAAGAAAATGATGTTGTACTCTTTTTCCTTCATCTATGGTTTTGTCCTTAAATAAAATAAGATTTTCCTAGATAAGGTTTTAATGAGGCAACAATTCTTGATCTTACAAGATCATAGAAAAGTATAGATCATAAATCTATATAAATTTTATATTATGTAAATATTATGATGAACGAGGAGGAGTGTTGAGATCATTAAATGTAGCCAACGCTCTCCATAATATTTACTGTAGACTATAGTAATTACTATAGCTACAGTATTTAGAGTCTAGTGGAGAAGTATTGTTCATCCTCTTATCTTCTCTCTTCTTATGTACGAGACACAACCAGATCAATAGATTTTTGTATGTGTAAAGCTCTCTCTCCTTAGAAACCCTTGTGTGTGTATGACTTACTACTACTCTTGTGTGTGTATGACTTACTATTATTCTTATGTCTTTCTAAACATTCTCAACAATTTTCAAAGACAAATTTATATAGCAATCGTCATTAGTATATTTAAATATTTTATTATTGATTGCACCTCAACTTGGTACATGGACCACTTTTGTAAATGAATACTTGTCTTTAATAAACTTTTTAAAAATATCTGTAAAAATCATTACTAGTTGTTGAACATTTTTAGAGATGCATTAAAACACCATATTATATCATCTACTTCAAATATGGTGTTTTAATGCATCTCTACCATGGCTTTGAAGATACAAGTATTTGGACTTTAGAAGATGATGGCATTTACGTGCAGAAGTGGGATCTTGAGAAGAAAGGGGAGATATCCATCTGAAGATAACCTTGACGAGAAGACGATCCCATGTTCTACGATCCCACGATCCATCTTCAGATTCTCGGTGACCAATTGTTTCAACCACACGGCAAAGACTGAACCTTGTACAGTGAATGAAGCAATTTACCTGGAGGGATTCGAGGAGAGCACTCAGAAGCTGAAGTGGGACTAAATAGTGACACGGTGATGGACTTAGATTGCAGGGGTGTAAGGTTTTGAGTTCCTGGGCACTGAACTACGGCGCAGGAGAGTGCAGATATGGAGCTCGCAACTGGCATTCAACTGGGTTGGCTCGCCGGATTGGATTGACTGTGCCTGGAAGCTTGGAGAGCAGCGTCCGTAGGTCAATGATAGGTCGTGATACACCAACATGCCATCATGGGACATGGGGCAAAGATGGGGCTCTGCACTCAATAACGCCAATTCTAATGGTATGGAATTGAGTCCTTGTTACAACCCGTGGAAAATATTTTAAGCAATAGCCAATGCTTTCCGCCTAGGGCAGGAAAAAGATTTTAAAACTAGTATGTTGGTACCCGAGTTGCTTAAGTCTAGTGTCATGAATCTGGACCAGATTCCTGCGCGAGGTCCTAAATGTTTTCATGAAGCACTACAAGGATCAGGGAAGTATTCTATTACATGTAACATACGATTACTTGTAATGTAAGGTTTCAAATGAAATGATCGAAATAAAAAACACTGAGCCCAATGCTATCTATGTGAAGTAAAAGAAAGACTCATCTGGCGTGATTGGGTAGGGAGAGAATGCTACAAAAAATAACAAACTACAAAAATTTACTTAAATTAAAGCGCTGCAAGCATGGAATAACAGATATCCACTTGTGCAGGTCAATGCATTCTGAGCTTGTAGTTCTTGCATTCAATATATCTCTTTACAGCAGCGTTGTAATGAAGACATTTGTTAAGAGCTACAGCCTGACCTAACAATTAAACTATGAGCCGTTGAAGTCATATTTGCACCTAAATGAGCATTTGATACCAGCCCCAGCTAAACTAAGCAAGGCCTTGTCGCAGTGTTCACCCTTGCAGTGCCTTGATGGAGTTTCCGAATATGGCAAGATTACCTCGAAAGTGTACCATCCAAAACTTTGTGGTGTGTAGGAGGTGACTGCCAGCTCCCTCAATCCATTTAGCATGCACAGCCTCCTGCTTTACCCTCCCCCTGTGGGTTAGTTGTTGGCTTAAGATTGACGTCAACGAGATCATCCTTGTGAGACGATAAAGCCTCCATTCCAGGCAACGCAGCAGCAATTTTTCGGAACAGTGCCTGGAATAATACAATGAACTGTTCAGCAACATTACATTGAGCAAGCAATATCTATCGTTGATCACTAAGAAAGACTGACTATTGAGCACAACTACGTATGCAACTACGCTCACTCACCAGAAGTTAATGATTCCTCGATATCTTAAAGCTCCCAGAAACATACTGTTCTGAGTAACCAGACTAGATCCACTGATCATACCTTTATGTTGAAACCTGCTTTCGAACTGGTCTCAATAAACATGACACCAACCTCTTTGGCTTTGGCGTCACCTTCTTCAATTGATACTTGGCTGAAAAAATGTCAAGAACAATTAAATAATAAACCAAATTGCACGTTACAATATTCCTCACCTCAACAGAAAGATGATTTGCAGATACAAGTAATCATTGGACCGAAAAAATAACCAACCACTACTAGGAAATAAAAATAGCAGAAGATACTTACCGCTTATCAACAAGATCAGTCTTGTTGCCAACAAGCATTATGATAACATCACTTCCACGCTCTGTTAGGACCTCTTCAATCCATCGAGATGTATTTAGAAATGACTGCCGATCTGTTCGCAGTATGCAAAATTAGAAACAACATCTGCTGAGCCGTGCTTCAGAGTTGGTGTAACATGTAAAATTCACTCTGCAGTCTCCTCATCCTCACGTTCCCGTGTTACATCAGTGAAACAATTAATGTACTAATACTGAGCCAACCGTACAACTGTGTGAGGAACAAAATTCCTCTTTTGTCACAAAAATGTACTTACTTGAAACATCGTACACAACCACTGCCACGGACGAATCCCGAATGTAACTAGGAATTAAACTCCTGAACCTCTCCTGTCCAGCGGTATCCCTGCATTTCATAACAGCCCCAAATTATGATGGATTCAGTATTTCGTTTCTACAACAAGACGTCAAGAAACAAGAAGACAACCTCCATCTCGTTATCTAATGTAGCGACTTCCTCAGGGACGAAAAAGTGAAGCATATCCGGCCCTACAAGTGCAGAGAAAAGTAAATATCATTGGCGAGCTGAAACTTAGTCTGAACGTACTTACCAGAGCTGTAGTCGCACGGTACGATCCTCAAGGTACATGGTCTTAGAGAGAAAATCAATACCGATGGTTGCCTGTCGAATCAAACAAGACATAATTAATTCTTCAAAATCAAGTCTAGTGTATTCTCAAAATTACCAATGTATATTTTCTATATCTCTTTGAAAGATGGTGAATGAAATCACACAGAAGCTGCAGGGATTACGAGTAAAAGTCTATTATACACAGATGAGAGGATAAAAAAGAATCTCACTTGGTACGTATTGTCGAACTTGTCATACATAAATCGCGTGATGATACTCGTTTTGCCTGGAAATCACACGACTTTTGAGTCAGCTGATCGAAATACATGTTGCCATTGTTAAAAAGAATTTTTTAAAATTGAAGTGTTAGAGAAAAGCCATAGCATTGAACTTACCTACTGACTGATCCCCCAAAAACACTAGCTTGTACTTAGCGAGTGGTGAAACTGTAGCGGGTTGCCCCATTCCCATGGAACCCATCCTGTCTGTCTTGCTCTATCAGATCCTTTCGAATGAATCACACCTGTCTCAGTCTATCTAACCTCGCAACTTTCTCTCTTTGAATTCTAAAAAATTCTACCCGTAGCTTCTCTTCCTTACATTCTCAAACTAGAATTCACGTCTCAAGATGAAGCCAATAACTCTTGGAATGTAGATGCTCTGCCTCGTAGGGTTCGGATTCTTAGAAAGAAACACGATATCTACTCGGCCCGTCTGCTCTATTTAGTCCAAGAAAACCCTAATCCCAAAAATCTCGACCCAAGTTTCCCCAAAACAATAAAAACTGAACTTGACATCGAAAAGCCACTTCAACCCGCTTTCTCAAACCTCAAAATGCCACAAACCCACCCAAGAAAGTCCTCCCTATCAGAGTGCCAACAAACACCTTGATCCTCAATCCACCCGAAACGAAAACCAAGAATCAAGCCCCGAGAACTGAGCCTCCCTCTTCCAAAAGAGATAGAGCCTTGAAACTAAGTACTAACACCATTGAGTGGAATCAACCCCAAAAAACACAACAAGGCTCAACGAGGTCAATGCTAAGCTCGAGGCTTGATACAGGCACCGCGTCCCCAGCCTGATTGCAATAATATCCCTCAATCAGAAGCTCCCGGCCTTCGCAAGCACTCTAGCATTCGACATGCGACCAGCATTGACAATCATGCAAGGCTTCCAAGGATCTTTAACAAACTCATTCAATTCCGAATCTTCTGCTGGAAGTCTACTGCGTCGTCGTCTTCGATCAAGAACGACAGACTCGGTGCCTTGGAAACAGGTCCGGTTCTATACCCGGTACAGACATGGTATCAAACCACCGCACTTGACTTGAATCACACCACGTATCACGACCCACCACGTGGGCCATAAAATCTCCGCCTCTTGCTGTTCATGCAGCAGGTCAACGTGGTAAGGGCAGGTTATCAGTGGGTATCATGTACTTTCCGCTGTTTGATTGATCTGGTCAGACTGAGACCGTCGACGACAGTTGGCACAATTTGCGGTGCCTGATTGACGTGCAGTTCTATATCCAGGCTGCATTAGAGCTCTTAAAGCTACGCCTGCTAGACCGTGTGAAAGAGGTTTTTGTTTGTTGGATTAATGAAGCAATGGCAGTATTTTCCAAGCCTTGGAGTAGAAAATAACCATACTATGTGACTGTGCAGCTTGGAAGTTCATTGTAAGGAGCTAGATTCCACACTACGTATCAAAATAGTGTAAGAATTGTGTGTTGAAACTGATTAGTGATAGTTTTTTAAAAAAATCTATTGAGATTGATGAAGAAAGAGTTCGTCTGAATCCTTTGTTGTCCCTACTTGAACGGTAGTTCATGACAATGCACAACAATGACAGACGATTGATGCATCTCTATTCTTTAAGTCCTTAAATTTTTATTGCAACATATAAAATTAGTATTTTAGTCTTAGTTATTTGTAAAACACATTATTCATGCCTTTGTTTATGCTTGAAAATAGATTAAAGAGACACTACACTATGATTTTTTTTGATTGTTTAATAGCTCTATTGGAACACATACATACAAAAATACACATGATGTTTATTCTTAAGTAGAGTTAAAGGATTGTTTTAGAACATTGTAGAAGAATAACTTTGGTCTAAAAAAAATCTAAGAGAAGTTTAAAAAATTGAGTTTTATTTTTTAAAATCTAAAAATCTTTTCAATATTTGGATTTAAATATGCTATGAGATTCCACTAACCAAAGTGTAGCATGTTTTCTTGCTTGTTACTAAAAAATCTAGTCTCTCTTAACTTGAGCTAAGGTTTTGTAGGCCCTTCATTATTTTGCTAAATTATTTTTGGCATTCTTAACTTGTTTTGTAAATAAGAAAAAAAATACAATAACATTATGATTTTTAAAAATTAATGGAGACATAAAG
Source organism: Physcomitrium patens (assembly GCF_059467195.1). Taxonomy (NCBI): domain Eukaryota; kingdom Viridiplantae; phylum Streptophyta; class Bryopsida; order Funariales; family Funariaceae; genus Physcomitrium; species Physcomitrium patens. The sequence continues at coordinate 1,722,725 of NC_143410.1, forward strand.
TTTTTTGCTGTGTTTAATTAAATTTAATATAAAAAAAATGATATTAACTTTGTATCCATATTTGCCTTTAAATCTCATTATTTATTTTTTTATTTAGATAATAGCTGTGACATTAAATAATAATATCATAAAACTAACAAATCTTTATTTTTTAAGTATTAAAAGCTCTATGATAATATATAATTATAATAATAATAATAATTTTTTCTTCAATTATTTATAAATTAAATTATTTATTATGTCATTTATTCTTGATAACTATAATATGATATTTCACCACTTTGTTTAATTTTTAAAAAATGATGTAAGAGATACTATATTATTATTTTTTTTAATTCTTTGCAAACTTAATTTTAATATATATATGTGCACTAGCAAAAATCCGTGCCATTAGGTATAGACAATACTCTTATTCTCAAGTTTCTGGCATTTATTTCTTTATGGCCTATAGAAAGATTTTTTACATATTTTTTTATATTAATTTTTTTTATGATATATATAGAGAGTTGTTAAAGCTACACTCTTAAATTATTAATGCCACACCTCCCTTTCCATCTCATGATTAATTTGATTTATTCATTGTTCCTTATTTTTTGTGTCAATTTTTAACCTTCTTATGTATTATAGATATATGTATTTACTTAGATGAAAGGAATTAAATAATAATAAGTAGAAGTAAGTAGATTTGATAATATTTTTTGAAAAAATTTCTTAAAAGCTTTATAGACATAGATTTGATCTTATATATATTTGTAGGTGATTAATAGATTAATAACTTTGTTAACTAGTTGATTATATGTTGCATATATAGGCAACTTGATTTGGAAGTAAAATACGTATTAGAGGTCCTATAAAACATTGCCATATCGCTCTTAATTAGATAGTAATATGGAAACAAGAGTAAAGCCTTCTTCATTCTTATCAACACCTTTCTTATTATTAGTCTTGTTTCAAGAGTCTCTAATATTCTTGTCTTTGGCAATAGCCATTTTAGTTTTAATACTATACTACATTTGAGTAAATATCTATTCTTTTTGGATGACACAAGAGTATATTTATGTTTTTATTTTTTATAATTTATGTCCTTGATAATTTAATAAAAGTACTAATTCATTATTTTTATTTTGATTTAGAAGTGAATAGATTATTCTACAATTTTTTGTGCTTTAGAGTTTTATATTGTCATATTGCTGTCACGGACATACTCATGTAAGCTAGTAATTATATATACAAATAAATAGAAGTAAGTAAAAATAGGTAAAAGTAAGTTAATTCTATAGTATTTAATATAGAAGCTTCTTAGAAGCTTCATAGACGCTGCTTTGACTTCATAGGTGTCTTTAATTAACTTTTTGGATTAGAAACATGGTCAACAAGTTGGCCATGTGCCACACATATTGTTAGCTTGAAGATCAAGCTAACTATGTGGCCCACACGTAGAAAAACTTGCCTTGTAAGTCAAGGCATGTGTCTTACAAAGTCAACACATATTGGAGGTCCTATAGAACGTCGCCACGTAGCTCCTAGTTAGATAGTATATATAGAGATAAGAGTGAAGCCTTCTTCACTCTTGTCAACTCCTTTCTTGCTTCCAGTCTAGTTTCAAGGGTCTCTAGTTTTCTTATCTTTTGGCAATAGCCATTCCAGTTTCTCTTTCAATATACATACTTGTTTATTTATATTTTGTTAGCTTTCTTTGAGTGAAGGCTCACTTGTCTGAATTTTTTTTTCATCAAGTTCTTGTCCTTGACAGATTGACAAGAGTACACCTATAATATCAGAGCTTTGTCTAATCTTGATTAAGAGTGGATTACCGCTTTTTCTTGATAAGATATAAGCATATTAGAAGTTACGGATTACCCTCTTCTAAATTGATATTGTCCTTAGTATTTTCTTTGTTTTCAAGTCCTCTCTTCTATTTGTCTTGAGCGATATTAGACATCTTCTCTTTTTCAAGTGTTATCATGGCAGAACTTATTGAAATGAAGAATGCAATGGCACAAATGGAAGAGCAATTGAGGGAGTTAATGCTTGCAATGCATCAACTCAATTTACCACCACAAGGAGCAACAAGATTGACAAGAAGTGAAGATATAGAAATGGTTGGAGCTACTTCAACATCTGCACCAAATCATGTCCTTTCTCCTATGGTAGAACGTCCTTCCAGTGTTAGAGAACCAAGAATTGTCCTACTCGAGAAGTTTGATAGAACCAAATCTAAGTTTCGAGGATTTATCAATCAAGTGCAATTTGTGATTGAACTTCAACCCCAAAGCTATCCAACTCCAGGATTGCAAGTTAGATTCATTGGTATACTTCTTTCAGGTTCAGGACTATCGTGGTTTTCATCTTTTTTTGAACGATGAGATCCAATATTGGATAATCTAGAGGCTTTTCTAGTGGAGTTTCGATCCATGTATGGAGAACATGATGCAATTCATGTTGCAACGAATAAGATCCATATTTTATGACAAGACAATCGATCAGTAACAATGTATGCTTCACAATTTTGACAACTTGCAACTGATATCAAGTGAGATGATGCTGCACTTATTAGCCAATTTCTCTATGGATTACAATATGAGGTAAAAAAATTAATGCTCAACTTACCTGATCCTCAAACATTGAGTCAAGTAATTGACTTTGTTGTGAAGTGCGACAATCATCTTTTTGAATTTCGATCTGAGAACCGTACAAGTGGACCTCAAGGTTACTATAATTCAATGGCAACATAAACAGCTCTTCAATACATACATTCGGAAGTAGAGGATATACAAATTGATGCAGTATGTTTTAAACCTCTTACTAAGCAAGAAAAGACTTATCGTCGTCAAGAAGGATTATATTTATATTGTGGAGAACCAAAGCACACTGCTCAACATTGTTCAAAGAAATGACGCAATTACAAAATGAGGAGTACGGCTGTAAAAGAAGACAATATGTCGAAAAATGAGTTTGTCAAGCTACAATAGGGACGGTGCGACTAGAACCTTGCACAACATCTAGTAAAGGTTCTATTCTCTCCTCAGAGCCCTCTCCTTGTTTTACATTAAATGTTGTTTTAAGACCTAAACATTACAAAGTCTCTGCCTTGTTAGATTCAGGAGCCTCAACGTGTTTTTTAGATGAAGAATTTACTAAAAGATATAGCATATCTTTAGTAAAGAAAACTAAACCTGTTCATGTAGAAGTCATAGATGGTCATCCATTGTCTTCTGGAGATATTACTCACGAAACCCTTCCTATAGAAGTAATAATCAATGGTCATAATAGTTTTGTAGTATTTAATATCATTAGATCTCCCTCTAATCTAGTCATTTTAGGTTTATCGTGGTTAGAAAAACACAACCCTTAAATAGATTGGATTTCTCAAACTCTTACTTTCTCTAAAAGTATAATTAATAGTGTAATTAATCAAGTAGAGAGTCATAAGTCCAATTCAATTAAACCCATATTTATAGGTGCAAAAGCTTTCTTGCATGCTGCTATGAAAGAATCACTATATATTATTTATGCCATACTTGTTTCTACTCGTGAAAAGACTTCAAGTGGCATTCTAAGCCAATATCAAGAATTTTAAGATATATTCGAAAAAAAGAATGCGGATACACTCTTGGAACATTGTCCCTACGATTGCTCAATTGACCTTCAAGAAGGAGTACAACCGCCATTCGGACCAAATTACAATTTATCACAGAATGAGTTGACTGAACTCAAGGAGTATATTGAAGAAAATCTAGCCAAGAATTTTATATGCCATTCTAAATCTCCGGCAGGAGCTCCAATTCTATTTGTGAAGAAAAAAGATGGATCATTGCGGATGTGTGTTGATTATCGAGGAGTCAACAAGATTACCATCAAAAACAGGTATCGACTACCTTTAATATCTGGACTTCTTGATCAGTTGAATCAAGCTAAGATCTATACAAAAATAGATCTTTGGGGAACATACAATCTAGTACACATCAAAGAAGGAGATGAATGGAAGACTACGTTTTGAACTAGATATGGACATTTTGAATACAACGTCATGCGTTTTGGATTTATAAATGTACCAGCAGCTTTTCAACATCTAATGAATGATGTTTTTTGAGAGTTTTTGGACGATTTTGTGGTCTGTTATCTAGACGACATCTTGATCTATTTTAAGAATCCAGAAGAATATGAACTTCATGTTCATCATGTGTTACAAAAATTAAGAGATGTAGGACTCTATGCCAAGATAAAAAAGTGTGTATTCTATACTACTCAAGTTGATTTTTTAGGTTACATCATTTCAAATGATGGACTTATGATGGATCCTAAGAAAGTTCAAATTATTATAGATTGAAAGATCCCGAAAACGATAAGAGATGTCCAATGTTTTTTGGAATTTGCCAACTACTATCAGATCTTCATCAAAGACTTCTCTCAAGTTGCAGCTCCACTTACATGTTTGACTTGTAAAGACAAACTCCAATGGAATTCAGAAGCGGAAGTTGCTTTTGAATCTTTGAAGACAGCTTTTGTTTCTGCACCAATCTTGTATCATGTTGATTTTTCCAAAGCATTCTTTATAGAAACAGATGCATCAAATTTTGCTCTGGGTGCGGTTTTATCTCAAATGGAAACAGATGACAAACTTCATCCAATAGCCTTTCATTCAAGAAAATTCTCAACAGCAGAAATCAATTATGACATCCATAACAAAGAACTTCTTACAATTGTGGATTCTTTTTAAGAATGGCGTCAATATCTTGAAGGCGCTTCTATTCCAGTCACCGTATATACAGATCACAAGAATCTCGAATATTTTATGTTAGCACGTGTATTAAATCTTCGTCAAGCTCGTTGGAGCATGTCTTTATCAAGATTCGAGTTCATTATCACTTATCAGCCAAGAAAATAGCAAGGTTTATGTAAGGCCTTTTTTAGATATTCTGATCTTGTACCAAAAGAAGGAGATACAGCTTTTGAGCAACAAAAAACGATTCTCTCGAAGCTGGAGTAATTTCATCTTCGAGCAATAAAATCAATATTGATTGTTGATTTAACTTTTCTTAAGCAAGTCCAATTAAGTATGTCTTCAGACCCTCTTGTTCATGATATCAAGAATAATTCTTCTAAATCTCATGATCTCTCTAAATTTGAATTCAAGAACAACCTATTCTATTTCGAAGGATGCCTATATGTTCTAGAAGGAGAAGCACGTTATGTGTTCTTCAAGCTCGTCACGACTTCCTAGCAGTAGGACATTTTGGATATAATAAGACTTTCGAGCTGATATCTAGGGATTTTTGGTGGACTCAAATGTGGAAGGCAGTCAAAGATTTTTTACAATCATGTGATGTTTGCTCAAGATCAAAAACTCCTCATCATCGATCTTTTGGACTTCTTCAGCCATTACCCATTCCAGAACAACTATGGTCTTCTGTTTCTATGGACTTCATCATGGATCTTGTAATCTCAGGTTCTTATGATTTTATATTCATGATAGTAGATCGTTTTACCAAGATGGCACATTTTGTACCATGTACAAAATCTATCACAGGTGAAGAAACAGCTAAGCTCTTTCTTGACAATATCTATCGCTATCATGGATTACCCAAGGATATTATATCAGATAGGGAAACCCAATTTATATCAAAATTTGGCGGAGTCTTTTCAAGATTCTTAAAGTGGATATAAAACTATCTTTGATATTCTATCCTCAAACTGATGGAGAAATGGAGCGTGTTAATCAAGTTTTGGAGCAATATTTAAGATGTACCATTAATTACCAACAAGATAACTAGACAACTTTTTTCCCATTGGCTGAGTTTGCTTACAATAACACGGCACATTCTTCTACAAAACAAACACCTTTCTTTACTAATTATGGTTATCATCCACAACTTGATACTTTTGACTTTTCAAAAGTTAATAATCTTGCTGCAAAAGATTTGGCGATTCATTTATTAGAGCTATATGCAACGATGAAGGGATAGTTAAAAGAGGCTCAAGAACAACAAAAGGTCAATGCGGATGTCTATCGAAAGGAACAACCACTATTCTTCTTGGGTGATAAGGTATGGCTACTTCGTCGCAATATCAAGGCTACTCGTCCTTGTGATAAGTTGGACTATCGAAGGCTGGGACCATTTTCCATTTCTGCACAAATCAATCCAGTTGCATATCGTTTACATCTATCGGAGTCAATGAAAATCCATCCAGTATTCCACGTGTCTCTTCTTGAACCATACAAGACAGTGGACATACCAAGAAGACGACAAGCTCCACCTCCTCCTATAGAAGTAGATAATAATGAAAAGTTTGAAGTAGAAGAAGTCTTAGATTCAAGGCGGCGCTGAAATAAATTAGAATATCTTGTCCATTGGCATGGATATGGTATTAATGAACGCACATGAGAGCCAATAAAGAATCTTGCAAATGCAACAAAGGCGGTGGAGGCTTTTCATCGACGACATCCATCAAAATTAAGATGAAAACCTTCTTTATAAAAGAAACAACATCTAGGCAAGATAACATTCTACTTTCAATTCTTGTTCGTAGCTTTTTGTAGTAGTGACGTTCAGGAGATGGAGAACCAACAACCAAAGGATTCGACTCAAGAGCCTTCATTTGCTGACCTATCAAACGAGACATTACGATTGTCACAACCTTCAAGACGACGTAATCGAGATGAAGATCTTCAAGAATGACATGTTCTTCCTCAAATAGATGGTGAGATATAACGTGTTTGGTATCACGATTTGAGAAGGGACTCTCGATGTTTGGTGATTTTGCTAGAGGTAGAAACAACTTTTGATGGTATTCCAAATATTCGATTCGAAGAAAGTTATGAAAGCCTCAACAATGATCAAATAATTGGGTGATCTTCTCGCCATGGTATGGGACACTACCGATGGTTGAGAGGCCCTATCAATCATCTTCGAAGAGAACAAAGATCAGAGTATGTGGCGAATACAATTTGTCGTATCATAGATTTTCTCAACATATGATGACCGCTCCTCGTAGAACTCGTCCCTAGAAGGGGGGATAATGTCACGGACATACTCATGTAAGCTATTCATTACATATACAAATAGGTAGTAATAAGTAAAAGTAGGTAAAGTAAGTTAATTCTATAGTATTTAATATAGAAGCTTCTTAGAAGCTTCATAGACGTTGCTTTGACTTCATAGGTGTCTTTAATTGATTTTTTGGATTAGAAACGTGGTCAACAAGTTGGCCATGTGCCACACATGTTGTTAGCTAACTATGTGGCCCACACGTAGAAAAACTTGCCTTGTAAGTCAAGGCATGTGTCCTACAAAGTCAACACATATTGGAGGTCCTATAGAACGTCGCCACGTAGCCCCTAGTTAGATAGTATATATAGAGACAAGAGTGAAGCCTTCTTCACTCTTGTCAACTCCTTTCTTGCTTCTAGTCTAGTTTCAAGGGTCTCTAATTTTCTTGTCTTTTGGTAATAGCCATTCCAGTTTCTCTTTCAATATACATACTTGTTTATTTATATTTTGTTAGCTTTCTTTGAGTGAAGGCTCACTTGTCTGAATTATTTTTTCATCGAGTTCTTGTCCTTAACAATTACATTAAATCTTGCTTGAGAATGCACTAAATACATGGTTGTGGAAGGTAAAAGAAAATTGCAACAATAAGTCTTAACAATTCTAATAGAATCATACGTAAAATATAATCAAAGCTTAACAAATATAATCAAATATTGATCAAGTCCAATTAAATTTTCATAGAAATTATAAAAAAAAGACAAAAAAATCCTAAAAAAATTCTAAAGAGATCTTTAAAAAATCTAAAAGAAATATTTATAAAATCCTAAAGAAATCCTAAAGAAATTCAAAAGAAACCTTAAAGAAATCCTAAATAAATCTTAAAGAATTTTAAAGAAATTTTAAATCCTAAACCAATCTTAATTAGATTCTAAATCCTATTCAAATCTTAAATTCTAAATCAAATTCTAATTAAATTCTAAATTTTAAACCAAATTTTAATCAATCCTTAAATAAATCCTAACTAAAATCTAACCAATTCAAATCAATCCTAAGATAGTTTAGAACCTTAATATCTATTTACTAAATTGTTGATCTTTCTCAAAATTTTACACACTTCTTAATCTCTTAATTAAAATAAGTATAATAACTTTGAAGAAAATTGAACTTATAAAATGGAAGAAAAACATCATAACCCACTTGAGTATTGTCCAACCTCCATTTTTTATCTTAATATTGATCTTCTAGTAGTAATAACTTCTAATTAAATTTTTAATTTTCTCTCAAATTTTGCACAAGTAATGGAATTCAAGTCAAAAATTAGTTCTAATAAAAACCACCTCAATCCAATTTCCAAATTTTTGTAAATCTTAGATAAACTTATTGGACCTAAGAATCCAATTTTTGAGACCCTAATCCAATTGAACTTCAATAACTTTTAATTTAACCATCCGATTAGGCTCAAATTTGTAATATGTGTTGAAAAAAATTATAATTGTAATTCTACGAAATTTCACTTATAGATCTGTTGCAAAATTCATGAAATTGTCCAAATTATAAATCTTATTATATTTCACAAAATCCAAAGTTACCCAAAACAATCCTAACTTTGTAAAGCTCTTACAAATTTATTAAACATTTAAATTGCTTAAAGCTTATGCTTCAAAAAATCTTATGAATCCTTCTTTTATATCTACTTTTTGATTGGCAAAAAATCCCCGGAGTTGCCATAGGTGTATAATTTTGTACTTTAAGATGTAATTTTGACCCATATTGAAAACTAGTCCTTTCTAAGCAATAATTTTTATCTTCTTGAAATAATTTTTCTTAAATCAATTCTTAATTCTTTCTTGCATATGCCTATATCTTTTATTTTCTTAATCTACTTTGATTTTTCTTATTTATGGCCTTATAAAATAAGTAGAAGTCTACTTTGCGAAAAGATAATATTTTCACTTTTAGTTTACTACTCTTTGACTATTATTTATATTTTAAAGATAATTTGCTATAATATTTTGAAATAAGATCTTCTAAAATATACTATTTTTTTATCTCTTTCATATATTATTTGTATTACATCATGATAGTATTATAGAGATGAAAAAAAAAATTATGGATGGTGTACTTGTAGAAGTAAAAATATGTTAACAAATATTGTAGATCTTTACAAATTAGTCAATATTTTTAGGATATAAATCTTATGTATTAAAAATAACAATCATGGAGCTTTTATTCCTATGCATGTAGAGGAAGTCAACAATAAAATTTAATGTCTATGCTAAGAAGTTATGTAATTGAAATTAAAAGGAGTAGATCAACCTTACTATTGAATTTAAGAAGTTTTCTTTTTATAAGTACGAAAGAGGTAAAAATTGATATGCTAGAGAAGTTTGATAGAATAAGATTAAAAATTTGAAGATTTCTACAATAAGTCAAGTTCTATCTAAAGTTGTATCTTTTCTAATATTATGATGGATTTACTTAAGTTAGATTCATTTAGGTACCTCTATCTAAAAGTACTCTTTCTTACTTTGTACCTTTAATGGAATATTATTCATAATTCTTCTATGATCCAAATTCATTCTTAAAAGTATTTACAATAATATATAGAAAAAGCCATAAAAAAATAACAAAGATTTAATTTTTATTTTTACAACAATGATCATGTTCAGCTATCATATATATTACTAAATTTTAAAACCTTGTTTGTGACATGGATTGAAATGATAAAGTTTTTATCAATCAATTTTGATATGTGTTAAAAATTAATGTCAAAGATTGATTATTGATAATATCAAAATCAAATTTATTAAAAAAATTCATTATTCAGGCCATTGCATGTAATAATTGATTTTTTAAAGAATACCAAGAATAAATTTTAGTTGAAAAGAATAAATCAAGTCATGAAAAAAATCTTTAAGTTTTTATAATTTATTCATCAATGTCAAAATATATACAATTTGATACAATGTATTTCAAACTTCTCAATAAACAAGAAAAGTTTCAACATTATTAAGAAAGATTGTACTTAAATTGTAGAGAACCTAAATATACTATTAACATTATTCAAAGAAGTAATAGAATCTCAAAATAAAGACCATGGTTACTAAAGAGAACAATGTATTAAAAGACAAGTTAATCTAGCTATAATAGGAATAATACAATTAAAATCTTGTCCAATATTCAATAAAAAAATACTAATATTTCTTTAGATTTTTCATCTTACTTTATAATAGATATTTTTTTAGGACCAAAAAATTACAAAGTCTTTACTTTATTCAATTTGAGAGTCTCAGCTTATTTTATAAACAAAGACTTTGTTTAAAAAAAAAAACTTTAATCAAGAAAATTTAATCTATATTTATAAAAATTATAGATGATTGTTTATTTTTTTTAGAAGATGTTGTCTATGAATATTTTTTTTTAGATATAGCGAATAATGGACATAATAGCTTAGTAATACTTAATAATATTAGATCTTCTAATCTAATTATTTTAGGTACATTGTGGCTAGAGAAGTACAATTATCAAATAGATTGGATTTCTTATAATCTTGATTTTTTCTATAGCATAATTCAAATTTTTGTTATCAAAGTATAAAGTCATAATTTTAATATAACCAAATCTTTGTTAGCAGATGTAAGAACTTTTATGCATGCTATAAAAGAATGGTTACTTTTTGTTATTTATACCACACCTATTTTTGATGGTCAAAAGACTTCAAGTAGCATTCTAAAGAAATATTAAGATTATTAAGACATTTTTGAAAAAGAATACAAATATTCTTTGAAAATATTGTCTTTATGATTATTCAATTCATCTTAAAGATGGAATTCAACCACCATTTGGACCAATCTGTACCTTATAATAAAACAAATTGATTGCACTTAAGAAATACATTGACAAAAAATTAGCTTAAAACTTCATGGACCATTTGAAATCTTATACATGAGATTTCATCTTGTTTGTGAAGTAAAATGATAGATCATTGTAGATATAAGTGGATTATTGAAAACTCAACAAGGTCAATATAAAAAATATTTATCTTCTATTTTTGATATTAATTTTTTTTTAATAAATTGAATTAAACAAAGATCTATATAAAAATAGATCAATGAAGAACATATAATTTGGTATACATTAAAGAAGGAGATGAATAGAAAATTATATTTTAATCCAAGTATGGACATTTCAAATATAATGTTATGCCTTTTAGATTCACAAATGCACTAACTACTTTTTAACATCTTATGAATATTGTTTTTTGAGAGTTTTTAGATAATTTTTTTATTTTTTATTTAAATTACAACTTAATCTATTCTAAAAAAAATAAAAGAGTATAAAATTTATGTTTTTTTTATATATTATAAATGAAAATATAAGATTATATGCCAAAATAAAAAAAATATATATTTTATGCAATTCAACTTAGCTTGAAAAGATACATTATTTCAAGTAAAGGCCTTATGATAGATTCTAAAAAAGTTCAAACCATCATAGATTGAAAAATTCCAATAACAATAAAAGTTGTATAATATTTTTAAATATTTTTTTAATTATTATTAAATTTATATCAAAAACTGTTTATAAATTGCAGATTTATTTAATTGTTTGACTTATGGAGAGAAACTTTAGTAGAATAAAGAAATATAATTTAAAGCTTTCAAGACTATTTTTACTTCTACACCAATCTTATATTTTATCAATTTTTTTAATAAAATATATATATATATATATATATATATATATATATAGATAAATTAAACTTTCTATTAATAAAAATAAATAAAAAACTCCACCTTAAAGTTTTTTTTTTAAAAAAATCTTCAAAAGCAAAGATTAATTATATGATTTACAATAAAAGTTTTTTGAAATTATAGACTCATTTTAAGAACAATACTTTGAGTTGAATGATTATTTGTAAAAATCTCAAGAACATTGAATATTTCATGTCAACACATATTATAAGTTATTGCCAAATCTGTTGGAGCATATTTTTGTCAAGATTTAAATTCAAGATTACTTTTCAAGTAAAAAAGTAATAAGATTTATTAGACATTCTTTGCAAACATTTTTATCTTATACCAAAAAAAAGAGATATAGCTTTTTATTAACAATAAATGATTCTTTTAAAGTCAAAGTAATTTTATCTTTGAGTAAATAAATTAACTTTTATTATTGATTTAATATTTTTTAATCAAATTTAATGAAATATTTCTTCAAATCTTCTTATTTATGATATTAAGAATAATCTACTTAAATTTTATAATACTTTTAAATTTGAATTTATGAAAAATCTATTCTTTTTTGATAGACACTTATATATTCTTAAATTTGAAATATAATTACGTGCTCTTCAAGCTCATCACTATTTTTTAGCTATATTATATTTTGGATACAACAAGATCTTGCAATTAATATATAAGGGATTTTAGTAACCTCAAATATAGAAGACAATGAAAAACTTTTTACAATCATGTAATATTTGTTTAAAATCAAATACTCCTTATCATTGACTTTATGGACTTTTTCATCCATTACCTATACAAAAATAACTATGATCTTTTGTTTCTATGGATTTTATCATAGATCTTTTAATCTTAGGTTTTTATGATTTTATATTTGTGATAGTAGATTATTTCATTAAGATGATATATTTTGTATCATGTATAAAAATATCACAAATGTAAAAAAATATAAACTTTTTTTTAACAATATTAATAGCTATCATAGATTTTTAAAGAATATTATATTGAATAGAGAGATTTAATTTGTATGAAGATTTTTAAGGAATATTTTTTAAGATATTAAAGGTGAATATAAAACTATCTTTAAATTTCTATCTTTAAATTAATGGACAAAGAAAATAAGTGAATTAAATTTTAAAACGGTATTTGAAATTTATCATTAGTTACTATTAAAATAATTAGGATTTTTTTTTTTTTGCTATCATAAGTTATCTATAATGATATTATAATATATTATAACACAATTAGTAGAAAAAATATAGGATTATATTATAGAAGATCTTAATTAAAAATATTATAAAAAATTATCATAAAAATATAGATAATAATCAATGAGGTAGTAAAAATAGTAATTTTTAATATTTCTTCTTTACAAAATAGGCTTCTATTTATTTTTTATAGCCATAAATGAAAAAAAAAAATTAGATAAGAAAAATAATTAATAAAAGCATCTTTTGAAAAGAATTGAAAATAGTTTGTAGTAAAAATTATCTTAAAAAATTAAAAATTGATATCTAAAGAGAATTGGTTGTGAGCTTGGATTGCAATCAAATTCTAAAGCAAAAAATCAATCACTTACAATAATTTTAATATTTTTTGGTTGATTAAAGAGCAGAGATTGAGAATAGACTAGAAAAAGGTTATTTAGATGTTAATTTTGAGTGCTTTAAGTTTGCAATGATTTTATAAAGGCTTTGCAAAGTTAAGACTGTTTTGGACTGACTTTGGATTTTTGAGAAATATAGAGAATTTATACTTTAGAAACTTTTGTAAGATTAGTAGATGATCTACTAGTAAAATTTTGTGATTGTATGGTTGGAGTTGTGTTAAATGTATATTATAAGTTTGAGCTTTATCAAGAGATTCATTAAAAAGGTATTATAATTTTTACATATTAGGATATTGTAAATTAGAATTTAAATGACTAATAAAGGTTTCTAAGATGTGAATTAATCTATTTGTTGGATTGAAATAATTTTTTTTATAATAGCAATATACTTAATTTTTTATAAATTTTACAAAATTTGAAAATCATTCAAAATTGAATTTAAGAGATATCAGTACTAGAAGATTGAAATTAAGGTTGAAAAAGGAAGGTAATTGATATTCAAGTAGATTATAGAATTTATCTTTTATTTTGTAAGTTCATACTTAATCAAATTAGTTGTGATTATTATCAACTAAGTAATTTAAAGATATATAAGCTTTGAGTTAAAATATATAGTTAAATTATTAATTATTGAAGATTAAATTTATTTTAGAATTAATTAAAGATTTATACAGGATTTAAGATTTTATTAAGATTCAATTAGAATTTTATTTAGGATTTAGGATTGAATTAATATTTTTTTAGAATTATATTAGAATTTAGTTAGGTTTTACTTAGATTTTGGTAAAATTCTATTAGAATTTTATTAAAATTTATTTGACGTTATATTAGGATTTATATAGGATTTTATTAGAATTTTTTTAAAATTACATTAGGATTAGATTGGAATAATATTAGAATTTATTTAGAATTATATTAAAATTTTTATAGGATTACAATAGTATTTTATTATTATTTTTATTAGGATTTGATTAGGATTTAATTGAAATTTATTTAAGATTTATTTAAGATTTATTAGAATGTGTTTAGAATTTCATTAGGATTGGATTAGAATTTATTTAGGATTTATTTAGGAAATATTTAAGATTTATATTTTTATTAATTTAAAAGAATTTTTTATAAAATTCTTTATAATTTTTTTAGAATTTTTTTTAGAATTTTTTTATGTTTCTTTTAGAATTTCTTCAAGCTTTTTTTGGATTAAATTAAGATTTGATTAAGATTGTTTAGGTTTAATTGATATTTATTTAAAATTATATTAGAGTTTTCAGGACCTTGTTGTTGCAATTTTCAACTAACCTTCTACAACCAAGTGCTTGATGAGTTCTCAAGTAAGATTTTACATAATGGGACAGCACTACATTTTTCTACTCAACAAATATTTTTTTATATTAATTATAATTATTATCTATTATTTGATATTTTTAACATTTCAAAAGTTAATAATCTTTTAATAGAAGATTTTACAAATTATTTACTAAAATTACATGCAAAAATAAAGATACAATTAAAAAAATCTCAATTTTTTTAAAAAATCAACATAGATGCCTATTATAAAGAACAACCTCAATTCTATGTTGGCAACAAAGTATGGCTATTTTATTATAATATCAAGATTAGTTACTCTTATGGAAAATTATATTATTATAGACTTAAGTTATTTTTATTTGTAAATAAATAAATACAACTGCTTATTAAGTATATCTACTAAAGTCAATGAAGATCCATCTTGTATTCCATGTATATTTTTTTCAATCAAATAAGACAATAGATATACCAAGAAGAAGATAAATGCCATTTCTTTCTATAGAAGTATATAATAATCAAGAATTTGAGATCAAAGAAGTGTTAGACTTAAGGTGGCACCAAAATAGGATTAAATATCTTACACATTGGTGCGGATATGATATTAGTGAATGTACATGAAACTTAGTCAAGAATCTTGTAAATATAATAAATAATGTTGATATTTTTTATTAATAATATCTATTATAAAAAAGATAAAAAATAAAATAATTTTTTGCTATAAAAGGAATAAATTTTAATAAAGATTACATTCTATTTTTTATCTTTATTTGTAATTACTATATAATTGTAGTATTGAGGATATAAAGAATGAATAACCAATAGATTCAACTCAAGAGCTATTGTTTACTGAGTTATTTGAAAAAGCATTAAAACTATCACAATCTTCAAGATAATATAATAAAAATAAAGATCTTTAAAAATAGCATGTTTATTTTCAACTAAATGGTGAGATATAACATATTTGATATGACAACCTTAGAAGAAATTTGTAATCCTCGATGATATTATTAAAGATAGAAACCACCTTTAATAATAATTTAGATTTTTATTTTTTAAAAAATTAATAAAGGTCTCGACAATGATTAAATATTAAATTAGTCTTGTTTCTTTAATATAAGATATTATTGATAGTTAAGAAGATTTATCAACTACTTTTAAAAAGAACATAAATAAGAATATATAAAAAAAAACAATTCATTACATCTTAAGTTTTTTTAACATGTGATTACTCCATCTCATTGAATTTATTCTTAAAATGAAGGAAAAAAGAAAGAATTAGGGGAGAAAAGAAAAAAAAGAGAGAGGATGTAGAAGTAATAATGTTTTAAATATACATATTTATATAGAATAAAAAAATTAATTTAAAATAAATTGAAGTAAGTAGATTTGTTAATATCTTATAAAAAAGCTTTTTAGAAGCTATATGGATGTGGATTTGATTTTATATGTATATATAAGTGATTGATAGGTTAAAAATATGACGAAGAAGTTGATTATGTATTATACATATTCGTGACTTATTGTATAAGATGACTACATAGTGTGCAAATAGAAAACTTGTCTTACAAGTCAAAGACTTTATTGTATTGTAGTTTGGCTACCATATAAAAATAATGCACATATATATATATATTTATATATATATATATATATCTAATATATAATTTACTATACAATATAATATAAGCCATATTATTTGGTTTTAGTTGATTATAAAATATAATTAGATTACTACTTTGATTTAGTAATTATAAATGATTAGTAATCTAATTATATAAAGGGATATTATTAAAGTTAATTTTATTTTGATGATAGTTTTATATTTTTAGAATAATCTTTATTAGACATTAGTGACTCTTAAAATCTTATTTTGTTTCTTTTATTTGGTGTTTAGGGCATACATTATATAAATCTTAAAAAAAAAGAGTTGAAGAGGAATTTTGGTAGCAAAAAAAGTAATTAGAACATTCATATGGATGAATGGAGATGGATGATAAATATCTCCATTGCTATTGGCCAAGAGGCATGCCCAATGGGCTTCAAGGAGGCTGCCAGAGTTCTTAATAGGGATTATGGTTATTCTTTCGAATCCATTTGAACTTAGGAGGCTAAGATAAAAAATTTTAGGTTCTTGGCTATGGTTTTGGTACAAATTTTGAGTAATTTGGAATTTTTATGAAAGAGATATAGGCACTCAAAGTTAACATGTTGATTTTATACCTACTATCATTCTTTTGGACATAACGCATGCATACAAAAAACAATGAAGGATGAGCGACTGAAATTGAAGAGAGCACTTTTTTAGCTAGACTTTTTATATCTTGCTTGATGAATTTAAAGCAAAGATAAAGGAGATATAGAAAGTTGAAGTTAGCACTTGCAATCTAAGAGCAATAAGTGATTTGATTTACTAGTGGTTGTATTTTTAGCTATATCTTAAAAAATTTAAAAATATTTTGGCTATAAATTTTCAAAAAAATATACTATCATGTTATTAAATTTATACATAATTTTTTTGGCATTTGAAATTTGAATTTTTGAGATATAAAGAAAATAGTATTTTGATGCTTTTAAATTAGGATTTAGAGAACTTGCTAGGATTTCTAAGATGCCAAATGATTGGGAGTAGATTTAAGGGTCATTTTTTTTATAATAAAGCTTAAGAATAAATTCTATATTATTTAAAAATTTTAAAAAAATTGAATGATTGAATCAAGAGATGTGAATTTTTAAAGTTTTGAAAAACAAATTCTTTGCAAGAAAAAAATATTTTGAAAAGGTGTCATTCCAATTTGGACTTTTTATGCAAAATAATGGGATTTTTGGGAGCCAAGACTTTATATACATATTAAAGCTGGAAATAAGGAGTTATGGAAAACTTAAGGTATAAAGATGGATTTTTGTAAAGAGGTTATAGATTTTCTTTGAGTTTATTAGAAATCAAGTTTAGAGGCAAATGATTTAGTTATCACTTGGTATAGCATAGGATGTTAGGAGATTTTTAGATGCTATAGAAAGCCTTATGTATAAAGCTTCTTAAATATAAAAGGGTTTTATCAATAGAATATCTTTTGATGCTATTATATTTTTTGACCTCTATAGTAAGAATACATCACTTATTGGAACTTGTTCAATAAGTTAAAGCTAAACTTTTTATAGGTAGATGTCCACTGTATTCTTAGATAAAAAATCATGCCATATAATAATATGTCATGCTACAATCCATCCAAAAGTAGCATATATAAAGCCTAAATATAGATCCTATAGAATATTATCATGTAGCTTCTAGTTACATAGTTAATATAGAAAAAAAAGTGTTTTTTTTTCTTATCAATACCTTTCAAGAATCTTTAATCTTTTTATTTTTAGCAATAGTCATTCTAATTTAATAGTATATTAACTTTGAATAAATGTTTATTTTTTTTTGAACTTTTTAAATTCTTTCTCTCTTTCTTTATATATATGTATCTATATATATATATATAGATATATATATATATATAGATATATATATATATAGATATATATATATATATATATATATATATATATATATATATAAACTTTGAATCTATTTGTTTTTATATTTTTAAATAAAATAATATAATTTATGTAATGATTTAAAATAAAACTTAATTTAATAATATTTTTTTATTATTATTATTCATGCTTTTAAACATCTTTAGTTTATAAAAAAATTTAAGACCAATCTAAAATTAATAAATATTCTCCATATCTGAGAATTCTAAATTATCTAATTATTAATTATACATTTTTAATGGATTTTTAGGTTTTTTTTTATTTAAGAAACTAAATTTTTTATTTAATATATCAAAATTAACCATTATAATCTAATTGATATAAAATAAAATAAATATATAAATCTAAAATTTGTTTACAATAGTAATTGACCCATACAAATCAAAAACAACAAAAGATTGTAAGAAGGTGCTATGAAGTTCAAAGTAATTCAACATTAATGTGTGCAATCAAATGTTATATCAATGTCCACTCCATTGTTGTAATACATGAAGTATTGCTTGAGAGTACACTAAGCACTTGGCTATGGAAGGTAGAATGGAAATTGTAATAACAAAATTCTAATTCTAATGAAATATTAAGTAAATTCTAATTAAATCTTAACAATGCTAAATAAAATTTAATCAAATTCAAAAGAAACCTTAAAAAAATTACAAAAGAAATAATAAGAAATCTTAAAAGAGTTAAAAGATAATCCATAATAAACCTTAAAAGAATCCTTAAAAAGTCCAAAAAAATATTAAAATAATCATAATACATCTTAAATAAATTTCAACCAAGTTATAATTTAATCCTAATATAAATCCTAATAGACTTCAATCAAATCCTAAATAAATCCTAAATCCTAAACCAAATCTTAGACAAATCTTAAACTCTAAATCAAATCCTAGATAAATCCTAAATTCTAAATTCAATCCTAATCAAATCCTAAATTTTAAACCAAATCTTAAATAAATCCTAAATCTTAAATAAAATCCTAATTAAATCCTAGATAAATTCTAAATACTAATCAAATACTAGATAAATTCTAAATCCAAATCAAATACTAGCCAAATCCTAAATTCTAAATCAAATCCTAATCAAATCCTAAATAAATCTCAAATCCTAATCAAATCCTAACCAAAGCCTAAACTCTAAATCAAATCCTAACAAAATCCTAAATCCTAAATCAAATCCTAACCAAATCCTAAATTCTAAATCAAATCTTAACTAAAATCTAAATCCTAAATCAAATCTTAACTAAATCCTAAATCTTATACCAAACCTTATACCATATCTTAACCAAATATTAAATCCCAAACAAAACCTTAAATCATATTTTAACCAAATCCTAAAGCCTAAACTAAATCTTAAATCCTAAATCAAATCCTAATCAAATCTTAATCAAATTCTAAATCTTAAATTAAATCTTAAGGTAGTTTAGAATCTCAATATCTTTTGATTAAATCATTGATCTTATTTAAAATTTTATAAATATTTCAATCGCTTAGTTATAAATAAATATAAAAAATTTGAAGACAATTATACTTTCAAAATGGAAGAAAAATCCTATAATCTGCTCAGAAGTTGGCTGGTCTCGTTTTCCAACCCTAATGCTGATCTTTTAGTACTAACATCTTTCTTTTGCATTATTCAATCGATTTTAAAATTCTCACATATGTAGAAAAATAAGTCTTTTACTTATATATATATAACTTTCATTCCAATCCAAGTAGTAGATTGTAAGGAATCTTAAAAACCTTCATTAGATCTGAAATTCTACTTTCCAAGATTCCAACTCATTGAAACCTCAATAATCCTCAATTCAACCATTAAATCAAGCTAAAATTCACAATACATATTAAACACAACCATAACCATTAATTCACAAAATTTTTCTAGTAGATTTGTCACAAAACTCTTGAAAATGTATAAAATATCAACCCTATTTTATTTCACAAAAATCCAAGTCATTCAAAACAATCTTAACTTTATAAAGCTCTTACAACTTCATTACAAATCCAAATTACACAAAATCAATACTCATAAAAATCTTATTAAGTCTACTCTCAAATTTCTTTCTCCAATCTCCAAAAGAACCCTGGAGTTGCCATAGGTGTCTGATTTTATACTTTAGGATCTAATTTCCGCCTAGGTTGATAACTATTCCTCTTTGGATATCAATTCTAAGCTTCTTGAGGTAAATTTGGCTAAAATCTACTCTTAATTCTCTATTACATATGTCTATATTATTTAATTATTTAATTTACTTTATTTTTCTTTATTTATGAGCCTACAAAGTAATTAGAAGCCCATTTTGTAAAAATTAATATTAATATTTTTTAGTTTTATTATCCTTTTGACTATTATCTATATTTATAAGATAATATGTTATAATATTTTGAACTAAGATCTTTTATAATGTAATGATTTTTACACTCTTTCACCTATTAGCCATATTATATCATGACATCCACCCTCCTTAAATTTGTGCATTCTCTACTATATGCCAATGATTCTTTAATATGTTGGTGTAGAACGCTCTTCATCTTGGTCAAATTCTTGATCTTCAATTTTCTCTTCTACTCCCATCTCAATATCTTGTATTAGATTTTATTCTTCATTAAAATAAATGTCTTCATCTCTTTATTTAAATAACTTGATTTTTTTATCTACTATAGATATCTTCAATTCTTTACCATCAAGTTCTTATAATAAGTGTGTTCCATTTTTGTAGGCCTTTTTGACAATATAAAGCCCAAACCATCTCTTTACAAACTTCTTTATTGTGCTATGTTGATTGACTAAGCTACTATTATAAACTAACATCCAATTACCATCTTCAATTACTTTAGTCAATATTTTTTATCAAATCTTTCTTTATTCTTTTTACTTGCTTCTTTCAATCTCTCTATTGCTCCTTCAATATTATTAGGTCTTCTTTCTAATTGTTGAATCTATAATACTATAATTTCTTCTTTGTTGAGATTATTCTTCCAAGGTAATATACCTCATGTAGATACTACGTCTTCTATTGATATTATGGATTTTTGTCCATATATTAGTTCAAAAGATATATAACATGTTATTGAACTATGAGTTATAGGATTTGCCCATAGTACAAATGGTAGTAGTTTAGACCATTTATGTACTTTACCATTACATGCTTTTACTAATGCCTTAATAATAAGTGAATGCCCATGCTCATTCTTACTATTACCTTGTAGATTATATGTTGTTGTTAAAGAAAGTTTAATTTCTATTCTACTATAGAATTCTTGTGCTTCTTTTGCATCCAATTCATCTCTATTTGTTGTAGTTTTTTCAATACAACTAAAGCAACAAATAACATCTTCTAATAGAAATCGGCATACACCTTCAATATTCTTTGTTCTTAATGCTCGTCCTTTAATTATATTTATTAAATCTTCTTGTGCAAGTATCAAATACTTCATTTATTTAAGTCCCATAAGCATTGTCACTAAATCCACTACCCACTTATAGTATAAAGCCAAAAGATATGTTGGGTATAATCCATCTTAATGTTGAATATTTGAATATATTTGGCAAGTTTCACAAGATTCTATAAAATTTACTACATCTTTGTGCATACCCTTCCACCAATATTTTTTTCTCAACTTAGTAAATATTGCCTAAATACTTCAATGCCATACTTATAAACTTTCATGAAAATTTTAAATAAACTTTTTTTGAGCTTCTAAACCACATATCATCCTTTGTTATACTTCTCCATCATCTTGGA
Source organism: Physcomitrium patens (assembly GCF_059467195.1). Lineage (NCBI taxonomy): Eukaryota > Viridiplantae > Streptophyta > Bryopsida > Funariales > Funariaceae > Physcomitrium > Physcomitrium patens. The sequence continues at coordinate 1,744,661 of NC_143410.1, forward strand.
ATACTTTTATAAATATCCATCACGTAAAAAATATCCAGACTTTCTTATAGATTTTCTTAAATTCTTAATTTATCTCATCTTCTTATTGCTTTAATATGCTTAAATACTCCTCAATATCTTTCCATTCATCTTCATATAAATCTCTTAAAAATATTTTTAATGGTATATTCAAACATATACCTTCTTCTTTTGATAATATATTAGTATAAAATTTTGTATCCACATCATCTTCCAAATCAATCATCTCTACTTCATCATAGCCTCTTAATAACATATCTGCAACCAAATTTTCTTTTCCTACAATGTATTTAAATTTTTAATTTATATATTTGATATATGCTATCCACCTTAATATAGTAATATCAAAAATTGAACAACTTGTAAACATGTCCAATAAAGTTAGACAATCTATTTCTGTAACTACTGATGCTCCAATCAAATACTTTTTTTTATTTTTCATAGCTATTACTATACTCCATCATTCTCTTTTGATTTACGCATATGCCCTTTGTTTAGCATTCAAAATCTTTCCTCTAAACCTTACTACATATTTATTTCTTTATCCATCATCTTATCCAATTGTCCAACTTATTCTAATTGGACTTGTATCAACTGTTAATACTACTAGCCTTCAACCTTCATAATTTACTTTCTTTAAAGTTGAAGGTGAAGAAAGAAGTTCTTTCAATTTTTCTGTATCTTTTCTTTATTCTTCTTTCCATAGAAAATTTTGATTCTTTCTTAACAATTCATATAATGAATTTGCTATATATGCAAAATGAGGTATCCATATATGATAGAAAATACATGCTCCTAAAAATCTTCTCACTTCTATTGTATTTATATATTCTTTTATCTTTTTAATAATATCAACATTTTTCATACTTGACTTGTATCCATATGATCCACACTTATGTTCTACCACCAAAACTTCTTTTACTCCAAACATTGATCTTGCCTCTAATAAGATTAAATAAACTTCTTCTAACCTTTTTAAAATCTTCTTACAATCATCAATATGATCTGCCACAAACTTCTTACATCCCTTTGAATCCAAAGTCTCATCTTTTCTTTTTTCTTTACATCCTTTAATTGGTACATCATCTAAAAAAGATATTATTATTCTAGGAATAAAATCTCTTAATAACTTATGCATTCCATTCATCATGTGTGCCACAAAATTTGTAACTCCTTGTCGTAATGTACATATTTTCATTAATCCTAATGTTGTCTTCTGTGGTGCCTAAAAAAATCATTTATTTTAAATTTTGTAGAAATAGATTAGGAAAGATCTGAAGAAGAAGCTGTTAAGTAAGAAGATAGGAGATAAACAGTGAATTAGGAATATAGTGTTAGAAGACTAAAGAGAAGGTCAAAATCCCGAAGATGGTTATCTTGAAGATCTTCGGAAATTTACATTTAGAAGATGACCTTCAAACAGACCTTCGACCTATGAGATTAGTGTATCCACAGTTATAACAGATTTCAGTTAGTTAGTTAGAGGTAGGTAGTTAGACCTTTCCGAACTGGAATAGTATAAATAGAGAGGGATGTGAGGAAATCAGGATCCTTTGTTCCGGTGGCTGTAGCTATTGAAGGTTGAATTCAGATTCCCTCGTCGATACTCTGAGACTCAAGCAGCTTGGTGCTCATCTCTTTTGGTAGTTGAAGCTCTGTGGGAGTAAGTCCTTGTACACAGTGAAGATCCTTGTCTTGGAGGCAAGAATAGTTGTGTGGCATCCATAGTAGCATTGAAGGTAGCACACTTCGAGGAAGGTGTTATTCCCTTGCAGTAGACTGCCAAATCGAGAGGACCTGCCTTCAGATTGAGTTTTTGAGCTCGGAATAAAGTGATCATCCATCTCAAGAGACTTTGTTTCATTCCAGATAAGAGAGGATTTGAGTAGAGAAACTAGAAGATTGTGTATCTGAAGACCTCTTGTCATGGCCATAATCATGTAAGCTAATAATTACATATAGAAATAGGTAGAAGTAAGTAAAAGTAGATAAAAGTAAGTTAATTCTATAATATTTAATATAGAAGCTTCCTAAAAACTTCCTAGATGCTGCTTTGACTTCATAGGTGTCTTTAATTGACTTTTTGGATTAGAAACGTGGTCAACAAGTTGGCCATGTGCCACACATGTTGTTAGCTTGAAGATCAAGCTAACTATGTGGCCCACACGTAGAAAAACTTACCTTGTAAGTCAAGGCATGTGTCCTACAAAGTCAACACATATTGGAGGTCCTATAGAACGTCGCCACGTAGCTCCTAATACGATAGTATATATAGAGACAAGAGTGAAGGCTTCTTCACTCTTGTCAACTCCTTTCTTGCTTCCAGTCTAGTTTCAAGGGTCGCTAGTTTTCTTGTCTTTTGGCAATAGCCATTCTAGTTTCTCTTTTCAATATACATACTTATTATTCATATTTTGTTACTTTTCTTTGAGTAAAGGCTTACTTGTCTGAACTGTTTTTTCATCGAGTTCTTGTCCTTGACAGATTGACAAGAATACACTTACAATATCAGAGCTTTGTTTTTCTTGAGTAAGAGTGGATTACCCCTTTCTCTTGACAAGGCATAAGCGTATTAGAAGTTTGCGGATTACCCACTTCTAAACTGATATTGTTCTTAGTATCTTCTTTGTTATCAAGTCTTTCTTTTCTTTTGTCTTGAGCACTATCAAACAAGTTTTTCTTCTTAGTGTCATTATGGCAGAGCTTGTTGAAATGAAGAGTGCAATGGCACAAATGCAAGAGCAAATGAGGGAGTTAATGCTTGCGATGCATCAACTCAATTCACCAACAGAGGAAAGAACAAGAATAGCAGAAAGTGGGGATATAGAGATGATCGGAGCTGCTTCAACATCTACAACAAATCACGTTCCTTCACCAATTCTACAACACCCTATAAGCACTAGAGAACCAAGAATTGCCTTACCCGAGAAATTTGATGGTACGAGATCAAAGTTTCGAGGGTTCATCAATCAAGTACAATTGGCAATTGAACTTCAACCGCAAAGCTATCCAACTCCAAGATCACAAGTCAGGTTTATTGGCACTCTACTTTCTGGTTCTGCATTATCGTGGTTTTCGTCTTTTCTTGAACAACGAAATCCAATATTGGACAATTTGGAAGCTTTTTTGGCGGAGTTTCGATCTATGTATGGTGAACACAATGTAACTCGTGTTGCAACAAATAAGATCCGAATTCTGCGACAAAGAAATCGCTCAGTAACAATGTATGCTTCATAATTTTGACAACTTATAATTGACATCAAGTGGGATGATGCTGCACTCATCAGTCAATTTCTTTATGGATTGCAATACGAAGTAAAGAAATTGATGCTCAACTTACCTGATCCTCAAACTTTGAGTCAAGCAATCGATTTTGTGGTAAAATGTAATAATCGAATTTTCGAATTTTGTTCCGAGAATCATTCATGAGAACCTCAACGTTATTACTCAATGGCAACATCAACATCTTTGCCAAACGTACATTCGGAAGTAGAAGACATGCAAATTGACGCGGTACGTTTTAAACCTCTACTGAGCAAGAAAAGATTCGTCATCATCAAGAAGGATTATGTTTATATTGCGGAGAACCTAAGCACACTGCTCAACATTGTCCAAAGAAATGACGCAACTATAAAATGAGGGATACGACGGTCAAAGAAGACAACCTGTCGAAAAACGGATTCGTCCAGCTACAATAGGGACCGTGCAGCTGGAACCTTGTACAATTCCTAATGAAGGTCCTATCCTCTCCTCAGAACCCTCTCCTTGTTTTATAATAGACTTATATTTAGGACCTAAGAATTACAAAGCCTCTGCTCTATTAGATTCGGGAGCCTCAGCATGTTTTTTAGATGAACAATTTGTTAAAAGTCGTAAAATACCTTTTGTACAGAAACCTAAACCAGTACATGTAGAAGTCATAGATGGTCGTCCCTTGTCTTTCAGAGATGTCACTCATGAAACTCATCCTATAAAAGTAACAATAGACGGTCATAATAGCTACATAGCTTTTAACATAATTAAATCCCCGTCCAATCCAGTTATTTTAGGTTTATCCTGGCTAGAAAAATATAACCCTCGAATAGATTGGAATTTGCGTAAACTTGACTTTCCCCAGAGCGTTATTAATAGTTCTACCAACCAAATAAAAAATTATAAGTCTAGTATAGTAAAACCCGTACTGATAGGTACAAAAGAATTTATACACGTAGCAAAAGAAGGATCAACTTTTGCTATTTATGCTGCACCTATTTCTGAAAACGTAAAGACTTCAAGTGGCATTCCAAGTCAATATCAGGAGTATCAAGACGTTTTTGAGAAAAAGAATGCACATATTCTTCTTGAGCATCGCCTATATGATTGTTCAATCGACCTCAAGGAAGGAACTCAGCCACCATTTGGACCAATTTACAGTTTATCGCAAGATGAGATGGCTGAACTCAAAACATATATTGACGAGAATTTAGCGAAGAATTTCATACGCCATTCAAAATCTCCAGCAGGAGCTCTAATTCTATTCGTAAGAAAAAAGATGGATCTTTACGAATGTGTGTTGATTATCGAGGACTCAACAAGATCACAATCAAGAACAGGTATCCATAACCTTTGATATCAGGACTCCTTGACCAGTTGAATCAAGCTAAGATCTATACAAAAATAGATCTAAGAGGAGCATATAATCTAGTACGGATCAAAGAAGGAGATGAATGGAAGACTACGTTTCGAACCAGGTATGGACATTTCGAATATAATGTCATGCCCTTTGGACTCACGAATGCACCAGCTGCTTTTCAACATCTCATGAATGATGTATTTTGTGAATTCTTAGACAATTTTGTCGTCTGCTATCTAGACGATATCTTGATCTATTCTAAGAACGTCGAAGAACATGAAATACATGTTCGTCAAGTATTACAAAAACTTAGAGATGCAGGATTGTACGCCAAGATGGAAAAGTGTGTATTTCACACTACTCAAGTTGACTTTTTAGGATACATCATTTCAAATGATGGTCTCATGATGGATTCTAAGAAAGTCCAAACAATCATAGATTGAAAGATTCCAAGGACAGTAAGAGATGTCCAATGTTTCTTGGAATTTGCCAATTACTATCGAATCTTCATCAAAGATTTCTCACGAGTTACAGCTCCACTTACACGCTTGACTAGTAAAGATAAATTCCAATGGAATCAAGAAGCAGAAGCAGCATTTGAAGCCTTGAAGACATCGTTTGTCTCTGCACCAGTCTTATATCGTGTTGATTTTTCCAAGGCATTTTTTATGGAAACAGATGCATCAGATTTTGCCTTGGGTGCAGTTTTATCACAAATGGGAACAGATGACAAACTTCATCCGATAGCTTTTCATTCAAGAAAATTCTCAGCAGCCGAGATCAATTATGAGATCCACGATAGAGAACTTCTTGCGATCGTGGATTCCTTTCAAGAATGGCGTCATTATCTAGAAGGCGCTTCTAGTCCAGTCATTGTGTATACAGATTTCAAGAACCTCGAGTATTTTATGTCAGCACGCGTGTTGAATTGTCGTCAAGCTCGTTGGAGTATGTCTTTGTCAAGATTCGAGTTCATTATCACTTATCGGCCAAGAAAACAACAAGGTTTGTCTGACACCCTATCTAAACGTTCTTATTTTGCACCAAAAGAAGGAGATGCAGCTTTTGAGCAACAAAGAACGGTCCTCTTGAAACCGGAGCAATTTCATCTCCAAGCAATGAAATCAACATTGACTGTTGATTCAACTTTTCTCAAGCAAATCCAGTCGAGTATGTCCTTAGATCCTCTTGTTTATGATATCGAGAATAATTCTTCCAAGTCTCATGATCCTTCTAAGTTCGAGTTCAAAAATAATCTATTATATTTTGAAGGACGCCTATATGTTCCAGAAGGAGAAGCACGTTTACGTGTTCTTCAAGCACGTCATGACTTTCCAGCAGTAGGACACTTTGGATATAATAAGACTTTGGAACTCATATCAAGAGATTTTTGGTGGCTACAAATGTGGAAGTCAGTCAAAGACTTTGTACAATCATGTGATATTTTTTCAAGATCAAAAATTCCTCGTCATCTACCTTACGGACTTCTTCAGCCATTACCTATACCAGAACAACCATGGTCTTCTGTTTCTATGGATTTCATCACAGATCTTCCAAGCTCAAGATCTTATGATTCTATATTTGTGATAGTAGATCGTTTCACCAAGATGGCACATTTTGTGCCATGTACAAAATCTATCACAGGTGAAGAAACAACTAAGCTTTTCATTGATAATATCTATCGCTATCATGGATTACCTAAAGATATCATATCAGATAGGGGAACTCAATTTGTGTCAAGATTTTGGAGGACCCTTTTCAAGATTTTAAAAGTGGACATAAAACTATCTTCAGCTTTCCATCCTCAAACTGATGGACAAACAAAGCGCGTAAACTAAGTCTTGGAGCAATATTTAAGGTGTACTATCAACTACCAACAAGATGATTGGACAACCCTTCTGCCATTGGCAGAGTTTGCTTATAATAATACGGTACATTCTTTCACGCAATAAACACCTTTCTTTGCTAATTATGGCTATCATCCACGACTTGATACTTTTGATTTTTCAAAAGTTGATAATCCTACAGCACAAGATATGGCAAATCGATTGTCAAAGTTACATGCAATAATGAAGACGCAATTGAAGGAAGCTCAAGAACGACAAAAGATAAACGCAGATCTATATCGTAAGGAGCAACCACAAATCAACGTGGGTGATAAGGTATGGCTACTTCATCGCAATATCAAGACTACTCGACCTTATGACAAGTTGGACTATTGTAGGCTTGGCCCCTTTTCTGTTTCTGAATAGATCAACCCAGTTGCATATCGGTTACATCTACCGGAGTCAATGAAGATCCATCCTGTATTCCACGTATCTCTTCTTGAACCATATAAGACAGTGGATATACAAGGAAGAAGACAAATGCCATCGCCTCCTATAGAAGTAGATAATAATGAAGAATTTGAGGTGGAAGAGATATTAGACTCAAGGCGGTGCCGAAATAAGCTGGAATATCTTGTTCATTGGCGTAGATATGATATTAGTGAATGCACATGGGAGCCATTTAGAAATCTAGCAAATGCATCAGCTAAAGTCAAAGTTTTTCATCAACAACATCCATTAAAACTAAGATGAAAATCTCTCTTATAAAAGAGACAAGATTGAGGCAAGATAACATTCAATTTCCTATCCTTGTTTGTAACTTCTTTGCATTTGTGACACTAATTAGATGGAGAGCCAACAACCAGCGGATTCAACTCAAGAACCTTCGTTTGTTGATCTACCGGACGAGACATTACAATTGTCACAACCTTCAAGATGATGCAATCGAGATGAAGATCTTCAAGAACGACATATTCTTCCTCGAATAGATGGTGAGATACAACGAGTTTGGTATCACGATTTGGGAAGGGACTCTCGATGTTTGGTGATTTTGCTAGAGGTAGGAACAACTCCTGATGGTGTTCCAAATATTCTATTCGAAGGAAGTTACGAAGGCCTCAACAATGATCAAATAACTGAGTGGTCTTTCCGCCTTAGTATGGGACACTACCGATGGTTGAGAGGCCCTATTAATCATCTTCGAAGAGAACAGAGATCAAAGTATGTGGCGAATACAATTCGTCGCATCATAGATTTCCTCAACATATGATGACTGCTCCTCGTGGAACTCGTCTCTAGAAAGGGGGGTAATGTCACGGCCATAATCATGTAAGCTAATAATTACATATAGAAATAGGTAGAAGTAAGTAAAAGTAGATAAAAGTAAGTTAATTCTATAATATTTAATATAGAAGCTTCTTAGAAACTTCCTAGATGCTGCTTTGACTTCATAGGTGTCTTTAATTGACTTTTTGGATTAGAAACGTGGTCAACAAGTTGGCCATGTGCCACACAGGTTGTTAGCTTAAAGATCAAGCTAACTATGTGGCCCACACGTAGAAAAACTTGCCTTGTAAGTCAAGGCATGTGTCCTACAAAGTCAACACATATTGGAGGTCCTATAGAACGTCGCCACGTAGCCCCTAATTAGATAGTATATATAGAGACAAGAGTGAAGGCTTCTTCTTTCTTGTCAACTCCTTTCTTGCTTCTAGTCTAGTTTCAAGGGTCTCTAGTTTTCTTGTCTTTTGGCAATAGCCATTCTAGTTTCTCTTTTCAATATACATACTTATTATTCATATTTTGTTACTTTTCTTTGAGTGAAGGCTTACTTGTCTGAACTATTTTTTCATCGAGTTCTTGTCCTTGACACCTGTTTAGAACTGGCCTTCAACTCGTTGGATTATGTCTATCACCCAGGAGTCTAAGCTAAGAGTGAAGTCACTGAATGAAGAAGATGTGGCATATCTGTAAGCTATTTGAGATCTTTGACCATTTTCCTCGTGGGATCGACCTGTATTCACCATATACCTACAATCTTGTGGTTTTATGAGTCATTACATCTTCATAGTTGTCAAATCTCTACTTTGATTTGCCAATTGAAATTGATCATATCTTGAATAAAGATCATCCATTGAATAGATTTCTCTTCCAATAAATGCTTTTGTAAATTCATCCATTATTGGACTTGAATCCATATTTCTAATAGTCACTTTATTTACATGTTGCATGTCTTGTATAAATCTTATTGTTCCATTTTTTTTTGGCTTTGTAAACCATCAATTAAAATAAGGTGCCATAGATGGTTCAAAAATTCTTATTTTAATCTTTTTATTAAATAAATCTATTAACTTCAATAAATATGCTTTTGGTACTAAAATTGGTCATAAATTATATGGTTCATAAAGAATAGTAAACCATTACTCAATATTTTTAATATAACATTTATCCATCTTTTTGTTAGAGACATAGTCCTAAGAACCTTCTAGAGACAAGTTTCTAGAACCTTCTAGAGACAAGTTTCTAGAACCTTCTAGAGACAAGTTTTTAGAATCTTCTAGAAGCAAATCTTTGGAACCTTCTAGAAGCTTCCTAGTTAGTAGAAGTTACTTGAGAAGCTTCCTAAATAGGAGTATATATTGGAATCGAGGCTGAAGAGTTCTTCAGTCTCAACAACACATCTCTTGGAGCTCTAGCTCACCTCTCTGGTGTTGTTCTTATATTCACCTGATTAATCTAGTTCTTGCCAATTCTTCTTGAACTTCTTGTTAGATCTTGAGTCTATATTTCTGTGTTCGTGACAGTTTGTTGAGACTTCACTCACCTCAGCTATCAAAGTTAGTTTCTTCTTCATTAGAGTGCGAATTATCCCTCTGCTTGGAAGTGTACTAGCATTTTAGAGGTTGCGGATTACCCTCCTCTAAACTGATACTTCTTTTGTTACAATATTGGAGTCTTAGTCTTCTTGGAGAGAGTAGGTTATCGCTTTTCTTGAAGCTCTTAAGGCATTTTAGAGGTTGCAGAGTACCCTCCTGTAAACCAATATTGTCTTCTTGTAGAGACATTTCTGTCCTTCTCTTAGAATGGCCAGAGGCCAAGATATTAGTATGACGGAAAGTTCGGAGTCCAAGTTAGATGCTATCATGAATGTCCTCGCTACGTTATCGCAAAGAATTAGAGAGATTGAAGGAGTTGTGGCAAGGCTTCATAATGATGGAGCATCTGGGATGGCACAATCTAGGTTGCACCAGCCTCAAACTTCTACACTTGGAGAAGCAAATTTGCCTCAAGTTTGACAAACACCGCTGGTTCTACAATACAAAAAGCCCCGAGTTAGCCTTCCAAACAAGTTCGATAGTACGCATTCCAAGTTTTGAGGATTCGTCAATCAAATCAGGTTGATAATAGTTTTACAGCCCGAACGCTATCCAACGGAGGAATCACGTGTTGGGCTTGTTGGAACCTTACTTACAGGACAAGCTCTATCGTGGTTTGCTCCTTTGTTTGAGAAACAATCGTCCATATTAAACAACTTTGAAACCTTTTTGGAGGCGTTTGCGAAAGCATTTGGTGAACACGACAAGGTTCGATGGGCTACAACAAAGATCCGGTCACTACGACAAGGGATGCGTTCTACATCAGTCTATGCATCGGACTTCAGGCAATTAGCATGCGACATCAATTGGGACGAAGAAGCATTGATGAGTCAATTCTATTGGAATTTAAGAAATGATGTGAAGGATTTGCTGTTAACTCTTCTTGATCCACAAATGCTCAACGAAGCTATTAGCCAAGCTATGAAGTGTGATAATCGTTGTCGTGTTGTAACACGAGTATACCGTGAAAATATAAAGAAAGAGGACTTTTATTAATGTTCAGTTACCTCGAATATTGGGATCAACGACCAACTCCAGTGCAAATACTGAGTGGCCAGGTTCGGTCACCCCCTTACATTCAGCTGAGGCATACTGAAATGCTCCGTTCGATTCCAATAACCGGAGTCAGTAAGAAGAGAAAGGACCAATTCACACGACGGGTGAGCCTGGTTCAAAGAGACAATTGGATCCAATTTCAAGAATCCAATCCGAGTCCTCTTACCCAATATGAGACCTGAATTGGCCGAGTAACCCAATGTAGTCTAATTACGGGAAAATCCAGGTCTTACTACAGGCCTCAGCCAATCTGACGTGAAGGACCAATTTGATCCAATTACGGGGACATCCGGGTCTTACTATTGGACTCTTAGCCAATATGAGACCTGAATTGGTCGGGCGACTCAATGTGGTCCTGATTATGGGGTTTCGATTCTGTTTCAGGCTGTCCTGTTCTCTGTGCCGTTTTAGGGAACGTTGTTTTCGGTAAAAAGATCTCTTAAAGGTAAAAACGGGGGAGAAAGCTCTGACGACAAGAGCCAATTTTGGATCGAAGCTCTGATGGTGGGAGCCAATTTTGGATCCAAGACGGAAGATTGAAGAAATTCAGAGGATAAGGTTGGGGGGGAGAATAAGTTTGAAGGAGTTTTGAAGGATGGGAGAGAGCTAGCTTCATGCTTCGGGCGGGGAAAGAAGACAGAGAATTAGGTTTTTTTTCTTCATAGGGTTTGGGAAGACTGAGGCAATCGTTGCTGAAGTCAGTTTTGTAATGGTGAATCGGGATTTTTAATGAAGTGGGTTTGATTATTCTTGATTGTTTTGTGAAATCGAGTTATGTCTGTGATGAAGAATTAAAAGGGTGTCTATAGGATTGAGTATGCGGAGTGAATGAAATTTATTGGATTAATCTAACAAGACAGTCAGTGGATACAAGATCGTGAGTATAAAGCGGTGTCAAAGATTAACAGTTTGGATTGTTCGGGGTTCTCTGTAACGTCTAGAGACCTACCGGCCGGGACAAAAAGGACTTCGACGAGCAGTCGAATGGCATCCGTATAGATTTATGGTGTATTCTTGCAGTCGTTTATATTCCAACAGTCAAAAACTGATAGACTGCTTGACTATTGGCGAATCTCCATACTACCTTCTAGAGCTAGACGCCTAGCACGTTCTGGAGCAGGAAAGTACGTTATACGACATCGTCTATTCCAACGCCGTCAAGACCAACGTTCAAGATAATATACGGTTTGTCACGTCTCAACTATGTCGACAAGCAGCGTGAATTCACATTCAGAGGTAGAAGACATGTAAATTGATGCGGTATGTATCAAATTCCTTACCCTAGAAAAAAAAAACCAGCGTATAGAAGAAGGTCTATGCTTGGATTGTGGTGAAGAAGGCCACAAAGTTGGAAACTGCCCCAAGAAGCAAAATCGATGTATTGTCAAGACTTGGGGCACGTTTGTTCAAGAAAACAAGGATGCCCAGCCACAATAGGAACCGTGCGGCTGGACATTGAAATAACGCAACAACAACCAGGTTCCTTTTTTTTTGCTCAACTTGCCCTTTGCTTTAAAATCCCTTTGCTTGTTGACCCTCAAAAACTGAGAACTTTAGCATTATTAGATTCAGGAGCATCTACTTATTTCTTAGACGAAGAATTTGTGAAGTATCATAAGATCCCTTTAGTACAAAAATCCAAACCTGTTCACATTGAGGTCATAGATGGGCGACTGTCATGGACATACATTGGAAGATTCTTCGAATATTCTTCTAGAATATTCTCTAAAGATTCTCTAAAGATTCCTTTAGAAGGTTCTAGAAGATTCTTAGAATATTCTCTAAAGATTCTCTTAGAAGATTCTAGAATATTCTTAGAAGGTTCTAGAATATTCTGATAGATTCTAGGAAGTTGCTCGAGAAGTTTCCTAATTAGTAGAAGTTGTTGGAGAAGCGTCCTAGTTAGCGGAAGTAGCTCGAGAAGCTTCCTATTCAGTAGTATATATAGGAGTCGAGGCTGAAGGGTTCTTCAGTCTTGACAACATATCTCTTGGAGTTCTAGCTCACCTTTCTGGTGTTGTTCTTGTACTCATCTGTTTAATCTAGTTCTGCCACTTCTTCTTGAACTTCTTGTTAGATTTCAAGTCTGTATTTTGTGTCCGTGACAGTTGATCGAGACTACATTTTCACTGGTATCAGAGCTAGTTCCTTCTTGTTAGAGAGTGGATTACCCCTCTTCTTGAAGGTGTGCTAGTGTTTAAGAGGTTGCGGATTACCCTCCTCTAAATTGATATCTCTTCTTTCTCAATATTGGAGCCTTATTCTTCTTGGAGAGAGTGGATTACCCCTCATCTTGGAGTCTTAAGGCGTTTTAGAGGTTGCGGAGTACTCTCCTCTGAACCAATATTGTCTTCTTGTCAAAACTCTTTTTTCTTCTTTCTGAAGGTTAGCCGAAGGTTAAGACGTTAAAATGGCTAAAAGTTTGGAATCCAAACTAGACGCCATCATAAATGCTCTTGCCTCGTTGTCACATAGGACAACAGAGATCGAAGGAGTCATGGTAGGACTCCATAACAATGGAGCATCTGGGATAGCGCCATCTAAAGCATATCAGCCTCAAACTTCTACGCCAGAAGAAGCAGTTCTACCTCCACTTCAACAAGATCGAGTAGTCCTACAACGAAAGGAGCCTCGAGTTAGTCTTCCGGATAAGTTTGATGGAACTCGTTCCAAGTTTCGAGGTTTTGTCAACCAAATCAGGTTGATAACAATTTTACAGCCCGAACGTTATCCGACGGAGGAAGCGCGTGTTGGGCTTGTTGGAACCTTGCTTACAGCACAAGCTCTGTCTTGGTTTACTACCTTGTTCGAAAAGCGATCGCCAATTCTGAGCAACTTTGAAACGTTCTTGGAGGCATTTGCAGAAGCATTTGGCGAGCATGATAAAGTTTGATGGGCTACAACAAAGATCCGATCGCTACGACAAGGAACACGCTCTGCATCAGTCTATGCCTCGGATTTCAGACAATTGGCAAGTGACATTAATTGGGGTGAAGAGGCGTTGGTGAGTCAGTTTTATTGGGGCTTGAAGGATGATGTGAAGGACTTGCTGTTATCTCTTCCTGATCCTCAAACGCTCAACGAAGCTATTAGCCAAGCTGTAAAGTGTGACAACCGCCTATTCCAGCATCGCCAAGACCAACGTTCAAGACACCAAATGACTCGTTACAACGTGACTATGTCTGCAAATAGCTTAAACTCACATTTGGAGGCAACAGACATGCAAATCGACACGGCGTGTGTCCGATCTCTTACTCCAACAGAGAAGAAACGGCGTATGGAGGAAGGATTATGTTTGTACTGTGGAGAAGAAGGTCACAAGGTTGGAAATTGCCCCAAGAAGCAAAATTGGCACCCTGTCAAGACTAGAAGTGCGATGATTCCGGAAAACGACGATGCCCAGCCACAGGAGGAACCGTGCGGCTGGACAATCTAATATCACGACAACAATCAGGTTCTTCCTTCTCTGTCCAACCTGCCCGTTGTTTTACAATTCCTTTGTTTTTAGGCCCTCAAAAACAAAAAACTTTAGCTTTATTGGATTCGGGGGCATCTACTTGTTTTTTAGATGAAGAGTTTGCTAAACGCCACAAGATCCGTTTAGTACAGAAGTCCAAACCTGTTCACGTAGAGGTGATAGATGGACGACCCTTATTGTCAGGCAACGTTATCCACGAATCAGAACCTATAGAAGTGGTGTTTAAGGACCATAGTAGTCACGTTATTTTTAATATTATTAGAACTCCATCAAGCCCTATTATCCTTGGTCTTTCTTGGTTAGAAGATCATAATCTGTCCATTGATTGGAGGCTATGAAGGATAACATTTCCTGAAAAAAATAATAATAAACCTGTTGGTAGAACCTACATGAAGAAATCCATGTTTATTGGAGCGAGAGCGTTCCTAAGATCGTCCAAGGAAGGCGCACCATTTGTCATTTATGCAGCTCCAACTAGCGGCGAGAATATCTCAACATCGAATATACCAGAGTAATATAGGGATTTTGAAGACGTGTTTCAGAAGAAGAACGCCGATATACTGCCGGAACATCGACCATATGATTGCGCCATAGACTTAGAGAAAGGAGCGCAACTACCTTTTGGTCCAATATACAACCTATCGCAGACGGAGTTGGCAGAATTGCGGAAGTACATCGATGAGAATCTAGCCAAGAATTTTATTCGACATTCAAAGTCGCCAGTTGGAGCACCAATCCTATTCGTGAAGAAAAAGGATGGCTCACTGCGGATGTGCGTGGACTACCGAGGACTCAACAAGGTGACCAAGAAAAATCGCTATCCCTTACCTTTGATCTCCGGCCTCTTAGATCAACTTGGACGTGCAAGGATTTTTACAAAGATTGATTTAAGAGGAGCCTACAACCTTGTGCGAATCAAAGAAAGAGATGAATGGAAGACAGCCTTTCGTACAAGGTATGGCCATTTTGAGTACAATGTCATGCCTTTTGGTCTTACCAATGCTCCGGCGGTCTTTCAGCATATGATGAACGACATCTTTCGGGAGTACCTCGATGACTTTGTTGTCATCTATCTGGATGATATTTTGATATTTTCCAAGAATGAAGAAGAACATGAGAAGCACGTTTGTTTGGTTCTTGAAAAACTACGCGAACGAGGACTCTACGCCAAGTTGGAGAAGTGTCAATTTCACCAGAATGAGATGGAATTTTTGGGCTTCATTGCGACTACAGAGGGCTTGAAGATAGATCCAAAAAAGGTAGAAGCAATTATATCTTGGGAAGTTCCGAAGACGGTTAGAGATGTTCAGTGTTTTCTTGGATTTGCTAACTTCTATCGGATCTTCATCAAGAATTATTCTCAAGTTGCTGCACCACTCACGCATCTAACAAGCAAAGACAAGCTCGAATGGGGATCACAAGCAGCAAAAGCATTTTAAGATCTCAAGACGGCATTCACTACGGCTCCAATCTTGGTACACCCTGACTTTGCAAAGGCTTTCTATTTAGAGACTGATGCTTCAGATTTTGCTTTGGGAGCTGTGCTTTCACAGATGGGCATAGACAAGAAGCTTCACCTAGTTGCGTTCTATTCACGGAAGTTCTCTGCTGCTGAGATCAACTACGAGATCCACGACCAAGAGCTGCTTGCTATAGTTGATGCCTTCCAAGAGTGGCGTCACTTCCTCGAAGGAGCTGCACATCCAGTGACTGTTTATACGGACCACAAGAATTTAGAGTACTTCATGACAGCTCGAATTTTGAATCGTCGTCAAGCTCGATGGAATATGTCTCTATCACGATTTGACTTTATTATCACCTACCGCTCTAGAAAACAACAAGGATTATCTGACGCATTATCGAGGAGATCGTATCTTGCGCCAAAGGCTGGAGAAGCAGCGTTTGATCAACAATGTACAACATTGTTGAAACCAGAAAAATTCAAGATTTTTGCTACTGTTGCAACTATCGATGACGGCTTCCTCAGCGAGGTACGTACTGCGACCATTGAGGATTCTATAGCTCTTGACATCAAACAACGTGTCGATAATGACAAGTTTAAGGTGGAGAGAGATCTTCTGTATTTTGAGGAGCGGTTGTATATCCCGAAAGGACCAACTCGACTCCGAGTACTTCAATCTCGGCACGACTTTCCAGCTGCGGGACATTTTGGATTCAACAAGACTTTGGAGCTCATTTCACGAGATTTTTGGTGGCCCCAAATGTGGAAGGATGTGAAGGAATTTGTCCTTTCTTGTGATGTTTGTTCAAGATCCAAGATCCTTCGACATCGTCCGTATGGACTTCTCCAGCCATTGCCTATTCCGCACCGACCATGGTCTTCAGTTTCTATGGACTTCATTACGGACCTACCGCCATCGAATTCATTTGACAGCATCTTTGTTGTGGTGGATCGATTTACAAAGATGGCGCATTTCGTGCCTTGCAAGAAAACATCGTCAAGTGAAGACACCACAAGACTCTTTCTTGATAACATATATCGTTATCATGGCCTACCAGATGATATCGTGTCGGATCGAGGTACTCAGTTTGTATCCAAGTTTTGGAGGTCCCTCTTTGAGATATTGAAGGTGGATATTAAGCTCTCTTCGGCTTTTCATCCTCAAACTGACGGTCAAACGGAGCGGGTGAATCAAGTTTTGGAGCAATATTTACGATGCACCATCAACTATCAACAAGATGATTGGACTGCATATCTACCGCTTGCTGAGTTCGCATACAACAACACTCTTCATGCGTCAACTCAACAAACACCATTCTTCTCCAACTACGGATACCACCCCAAGTTCGATTTATTGAGTTCTTCAGCAAATAACAACCCAGCAGCTGAAGGATTTGTGAAGCAACTATCGGAGCTTCAAGCGACGTTGAAGCTTCAATTGCAATCTGCCCAAGAGAGTTACAAGGCATCTGCAGATAAATATCGAAATGAGGCGCCTACTTTTAAAGTTGGAAGTAAAGTATGGCTTCTTCGACGGAATATCAAGACCAAGCAGCCATGTGACAAATTGGACTATCGGAGATTAGGGCCATTTGTTATCGAGAAGCAGATCAATCCGGTGGCATATCGTCTGGAGTTACCAGCTACTATGAAGGTACATCCAGTCTTTCACGTGTCTTTGTTGGAACCTTATCGAGAGTTAGCTTTTCTCCAAAGAGTACAAAGTCCGCCACCAAGTATCGAAATTGAAAACCATGAGGAATACGAGGTGGAAAAGGTACTAGATTCACGGCGTAATAGGAGAAAATTGGAGTATTTAGTGCATTGGAGTGGATACGACATCAATGAACGAACGTGGGAGCATGCCGAAAATCTTGCCAATGCACCAAAAAAGGTATAAGAATTTCATCAATGATATCCTCATAAACCTAAGCCGATTCAACGATAGCTTCTTGCTGAAGCTTGCTCATCAAGTAGCATAAAAAGGGGGGAGGGCACCTCCAAAACCCATAGTTCGATAGTGTAGAACTTTGTTAGCAACTATAGTTTGCTCTCATCATTTTAGCCTTTGGACATGGATAGTCAAGATACTACACTTGTTATGTCATCTCAAGTGACTAGCTCACG
The DNA here is from genome assembly GCF_059467195.1 of Physcomitrium patens. NCBI lineage: Eukaryota > Viridiplantae > Streptophyta > Bryopsida > Funariales > Funariaceae > Physcomitrium > Physcomitrium patens. Next base: position 1,762,116 of record NC_143410.1, read on the forward strand.
AAGACGACCGCGAGATGAAGAACCGCCTGCACCACGACGACGTCGGAGGATACCGAGCAACAGATCGCTAGTAATTATATTTGAAGTCGAGCCTGCCTACGACAGTCAGCCAGAAGGTGTGTTTGGAGGACAGTTTCGCAATGAAGACACAGAAGTCCACGCTTGGTCAGAGGTTGAAGGTGTTGGTCACTACCGATGGCTCCAAGGGCCGATGAATCATTTGCCTCACGAACAACAATTGAAATTCATAGCGGATGTGATGCGACAGATTTTCATTTTCTTGCGTTGGTATTGACTGATAACAACAGTGCTTCTCGGAGACCTCGAAGTTAGAAGAGGAGGTGATGTCATGGATATACATTGGAAGATTCTTCGAATATTCTTCTAGAATATTCTCTAAAGATTCTCTAAAGATTCTTTTAGAAAGTTCTAGAAGATTCTTAGAATATTCCCTAAAGATTCTTTTAGAAGGTTCTAGAATATTCTGATAGATTCTAGGAAGTTGCTCGAGAAATTTCCTAATTAGTAGAAGTTGTTGGAGAAGCGTCCTAGTTAGCGGAAGTAGCTCGAGAAGCTTCCTATTTAGTAGTATATATAGGAGTCGAGGCTGAAGGGTTCTTCAGTCTCGACAACACATCTCTTGGAGTTCTAGCTCACCTTTCTGGTGTTGTTCTTGTACTCATCTGTTTAATCTAGTTCTGCCACTTCTTCTTGAACTTCTTGTTAGATTTCAAGTCTGTATTTTGTGTCCGTGACAGTGACCTTTATTGTCTGGTAGTGTCATCCATGAATCAAAACCTATAGAAGTGACGTTTAAGGGCCATAGTAGTCATATTATTTTCAATATTATTAGAACTCCATGAAATCCTGTTATTCTTAGTCTTTCTTGGTTGGAAAAGCATAACCCATCCATAGATTGGAGGTTACGAAAGATGACCTTTCTCACAAAACCCCCTGAAAGCAAGCCTAGTAGAAAACCCCGAATGTAGAAATCTTTATTCATTGCAGCAAGAGTGTTTATAAGATCGTCCAAGGAAGGCACACCGTTTGTCATTTATGCTGCTCCAACTACTGGGGAGAAGATCTTGATAACAAGTATACCGGAGCAATATAAGGATTTTAAAGACGTGTTTCAAAAGAAAAATGCCGACATGCTATCGAAACACTGACCATATGATTGCGCCATAGACATGCAAGAAGGAGCGCAACCGCCTTTTGGCCCAATCTATAATCTATCGCAAACGAAGTTGGCAGAGTTGCAGAAGTACATCAACGAGAATCTAGCCAAGAACTTCATCCGTCATTCAAAATCATCAACTCGAGCACCCATCTTATTTGTGAAGAAGAAAGATGGCTCGTTGCAGATGTGCGTGGACTATCGAGGCCTCAAAAAGATAACAAAGAAGAATCATTATCTGTTACCTTTGATTTTTAGTCTCTTAGAATAACTTGGACATGCAAGGATCTTTACAAAAATTGATCTAAGGGGAGCTTACAACCTCGTACGAATTACTCTCAAGAATTACTCTCAAGTTGCTACTCTTCTCACTCGATTGACATGCAAGGATAAACTGGAATGGGGACCTCTAGCGGAAAAGGCATTTCAAGACCTGAAGAAGGAATTTATTATGGCTCTGATCTTGGTACATCCAGACTTTACAAAGGCCTTCTATTTAGAAATTGATGCTTCGGATTTTGCTTTGGGAGCTATACTTCTACAAATGAGAGAAGACAAGAAGCTCCATCCGGTTGCATTTTATTCTCAAAAGTTCTCTACTACGAAAATCAATTATAAGATCCACGATAAGGAACTTCTTGCTATAGTGGATTCTTTCCAAGAATGGCATCACTTTCTTGAAGGAGCTGCATACCTAGTGACCATATACACTGATCAAAAGAATTTGGAGTATTTCATGTCGGCTCGAGTTCTAAATCGACGTCAAGCTCGGTGGAATATGTTGCTATCTAGATTTGATTTTGTTATTACTTATCGACCTGGAAAGCAGCAAGGACTATCAGATGCCTTATCGAGGAGATCGTATCTTGTACCAAAGACTAGAGAAGCAGCGTTTGATCAACAATGTATGACGTTTTTGAAGCCAGAGCAATTTTGGCTTTGCGCTACTATTGTGCCAATTGATGTTGACTTCCTAAACGAGGTACGTGCCGTAACCATTGAAGATCTAGTAGCCATTGATATCAAGAATCATACCAATGACGATAAGTTCAAGGTGGAAGGAGATCTTTTATACTTTGAGGAGTGATTGTATATTCTAAAAAGACTAGCACGACTCCGAGTTCTTCAATCTTGCCATGATTTTTCAACTGCGGGACATTTTGGATTCAACAAGACCTTGAAGCTTATTTTTTGAGATTTTTGGTGGCTCCAAATGTAGAAGGATGTGAAAGATTTTATCCTCTCTTGCGACATCTGTTCAAGATTCAAGAATCCTCGACATCGCCCTTATGGACTCCTACAACCATTGAAAATTTTACGTCGACCATGGTCTTCAATTTCCATGGATTTCATTACAGACCTGCGATCATCGAACTTATTTGACAACATCTTTGTCGTGGTAGATCGGCTTACAAAGATGGCGCACTTTGTTCCTTGTAAGAAGACATCGTCCAGTGAAGTCATAGCAAGACTCTTTTTTGATAATGTGTATCAATATCATCGACTATTAGATGATATCGTATCAAATCGAGGAACCCAATTCGTATCAAGGTTTTGGAGATCTCTCTTTGAGATATTGAAGGTGGATATCAAGCTTTCTTCGGCTTTTCATCCTCAAATTGACGGCCAAACAAAATGGGTGAACCAAGTCTTGGAACAATACTTACGATGCAGCATCAACTATCAACAACACGATTGGACCACATATTTGCCGCTAGTCGAGTTTGCATATAACAACTCCCTCTATGCGTCGACTCAATACACACCATTCTTTTCCAACTATGGGTATCATCCAAAGCTTGATTTATTGAGTCCATCAACAAATAACAATCTAGCAGTTGAAAGATTTCTGAAACAAGTATCAGAGCTTCAAACTACGTTGAAGCTTCAATTACAATCCGCTCAAGAATCGTACTTTCAAAATTCTGCAGATAGATTTCAGAATCAAGCACCTACTTTCAAAATTCGAGATAAAACATGGCTTCTTCGATGGAATATAAAGACAAAGCAACCATGTGATAAGTTAGACTATCGAAGATTGGGACCATTTATCATCTTGAAGCAAATCAATCCAGTGGCGTATTGTCTGGAATTACCGGCTTCTATGAAGGTACATCCAATCTTTCATGTTTCTCTGTTGGAGCCTTATGGAGAGTCATCTTTTTTTGGAAGAGTGCAAGGTCGGCCACCTAGTATTGAGATCGAGAACCACAAGGAATACGAGGTTGAAAAGGTGCTGGATTCACGGCGAAGGTGAGGTAAGTTGGAGTAACTTGTTCATTGGTGCGGCTACGACATTAATGAGTGAACGTGGGAGCCAACTAAAAATCTTGTCAATGCACCGTAAAAGATACAGGAGTTTCATCAATAACATCCTCATAAACCTAAGCCGGTTCGACAATAGCTTCGTTCTGAAGCTTGCTCACCCAAGAATATAAGAAAGGGGGAGAGCACCACTAAAATTCGTAGTTGATGTAGTTATTTTCTCCACGATAAAATAGAATTTTTTCAATAGCCATAGTTTGGTCTTCTGATATGGATAGCTAAGAGATAGATACTATGCCAGTCAGATTATCTCAACCGACTAGCTTACGAAGGTGACCCCAAGATAAAGAACTGCCTACACCACGACGACGACAGAGAATACTGAGTAACCGATCACTGGTGATTGTATTTGAGTTTGAGCCTGCTTACGATGGTCAGCCAGAAAGCATGTTTGCACGATAATTTCACAATGAGGACACGGAAGTTCATGTTTGGTCAGAAGTTGAAGGAATGGGCCACTACCGTTGGCTTCAAGGGCTGATGAACCACTTGCCTCGTGAACAACAGTTGGAGTTCATAGCAGATGTTATGTAATAGATCTTCATTTTCTTGCGTTGGTACTGATTAACAACAACATTGCTTCTAAGAGACCTCGAAGCTAAAGGAGGGGGTGATGTTAGGGACATAGTCCTTTGAACCTTCTAGAGACAAGTTTCTAGAACCTTCTAGAAGGAAGTCTCTGGAACCTTCTAGAAGCTTCTTAGTTGATAGAAGTTACTTGAGAAGCTTCCTAAATAGGACTATATATTAGAATCGAGGCTGAAGAGTTTTTCAGTCTGGACAACACATTTCTTGGAGCTCTAGCTCACCTCTCTGGTGTTGTTCTTGTATTCATCTGATTAATTTAGTTCTTGCCAATTCTTCTTGAACTTCTTGTTAGATCTCGAGTCTATATTTCTGTTTCCGTTATACCTTTTTATCTTCTCAATAGTCTTAAAAGATAATATATAATCTTATGTCATCTCAATAAATTTAGTAGATAATATCTCTTCTTTTAAATTAAGCAGGAATATTTTTCTCTCTAATCCATTGCAATCCAACCTTACAATGGTGTGTAGTAAAAACCTCAAGGTCTTCAAATTTTTCATTTGATTATGACTTCTCTTTCAACTTATCACAATTTTTCTTATAATTAATGCAAATAATTAAAAATTGAATTGCTTTCATTCTATTTTGGGTTCTTATTCTTGTATAGATTGAACCATCATTCATTACCTTTATTTCTATTCATGTAGTAATAATATATGATTTTTCGAATATAATAGGATATCTAGACATGTCTTATACAAAGAAATTTTGTTCATGAATAACATCTCCTATAGTCACTTTGATATTTGGACAAGTTCCATACAAATCTCCCTTTGA